>NC_066617.1:50571578-50871578 GCF_025201925.1 Gopherus flavomarginatus | reverse complement strand
GGTCGAGTTACCATGGGGAGGGACTACACCGTGAGGGGTCGACAGGAGAAACTCTCCCATCAACTTACCTTACTCTTTTCATTGGGGGTAGAGTACAGGGGTCGACTGGAGAGCGATCTGTTGTCAATTTGGCGGGTCTTCACTAGACCCACTAAATTGACTGTCCATGGATCAGTCTCAGAGCGTCGATCCCAGCTGTAGTGTAGATGCAGCCTGAGAAATCTCAAAAAGTAATTGACTGTGAGAAGACATCATCAGATAGGGAGGAGGACAGGGCTGTTATGCAGAGCAACCTGATCGTGTGGCAAAAAGGGTCCCATCCAAACAAAATGAGCTTTAATACAGTCTAATGCAAAGTTACACCATATAGGCACAGGGAATGCTGGCCATACCTACAAAATGGAGGACTGTATTCTGGAAAGCAGTGTCTCTGAAAAGGATTTAGGGTTATAGTGGAAACGCAACTCAATGGGAGCTTAGTGTGATGCTGTGGCAAAAAGGGCTGGTGAGATCACTGGAGTATAAACTGAGGAGCAGTGGTAGGAGAAAGGAGATTCTTTGAGCTTGGTATATGGCATTGGTGAATCCAATACTGGAATACTGTCTTCCTTTTTGTCATCCACATTTTTAAAAGTATGCTGAAAAGCTGAAGAGGTGCAGAAAAGAGAGACAAAAATTATTCGAGGATTGGAGAAAATGCCTTTCTGTGAGAAATGTTAAGAGTGTAATCTTTATCAAAAAGAAGATTGAGAGGTGTATAAATAATTTCACTTGGAGAAAATATCAGGGCTCTTTAATTAATGAAGAAAAACATAAGTAGAACCAGTGGCTGAAAGCTGAAGCCCGACAAATTCAAATTGGAAATAAGACACACATTTCTAGCAATCCAGGTTATTAATCATTGGAACAAACTACCAAAGGAAGTGGTGGCTTCTCTATTTCTTAATGTATTCAAATCAAGACTAGATGCCTTTCTATCGGATATGCTTCAGCCAAACACAAGTTACTGGGATCAGTTCAGGGGTTAATGGGTGACTTTTAACAGCCCATGATATACAGGAAGTCAGATTAGATGATCTAATGGTCCCTTTTGAAGTTTACTCTATGAAGTGATAAATTTGACTGCTTTATCAAAGAAAAAGTAGCTGTAAAATAATTTGAATTTTCAGCAAACAATGTTAAAACTGAAAACCTTGTTATAAAATCACTGGATCAAATTCACCCTTGATATAGGGGACGCAACTTAATGGACTTCACTACACTTCACTTCACTACAGTTTGCCCACTTATGTAACAGATGAATGTATTACCATATTTTTAACTATTTGTGAAATAAACTTCTCTGGTGGTAGTCACAGTTACACTGAGAGAAACATCATCATCATCATTTGACGGGAATACAATGTTCGCTGTAATTATTCTAGTTATAGGATTTCACATTCTTTCAATCTTAGTACTAGAAAATAAGCATGAATTACAACTTCTTTGTTAAAAAAAATATTCTGTAAGAACCTAAAGCTGTAATTCCATTTTAAGATAACAAGTGCAACAGCAATAATAGACTAATATAATAATTTTCCGTGGGTTTTCAAATAGCTTTCAGAAAGATAGTATATTTGAGGATGAAATAGCCTTTCCTAACTGCTGGCGGTGCCAAACATAAATTGTTTATTTGTCCTGAACATTGTATTAAACTTGTTAAGCTTTATTAAAAATAGCATGTATTTGTCAGACTGTTTCATACCAAAATTAAATTTCAATTAAAGTTAACAATGGAACATTTTTATTCTATCTAAAAACTTATCACCAAATAATGTTGCTGCTTGTCTTAGGGCTTCTGTCTAAAACTATGTGTGATGATGTCAATTATTTAAGCTAAATGCAGTAATTAATTTTTTTAATGTGAAATTTTGTTGTTCGGAACTTTGATCTGACTAGATGAGACCTTTTCTATTAATATGCATGAAGAGAGATTGCAAAGGAAAAATACATCCAGTTTGGCAATCCACAACTGTGTTTAGCTGATGCCATATAGTAGCTTTCAAGTTAAAATAAAATTCTCATGTGACTCTAATGAATTATTTTTCATCTAGTTTAACCTTTTGACATCATCTTCATCAATAAGTTGTGAATGTTCTTTCAAAGTTGAAGAGACTAAAGAAACGCATTTTTAAAGTTCTTTTACAAAGGCCACGTCTTTGACAATCACTACTGTCTTCTCTATTTTGGTATCTCAATGTCCTAAAATAGCTCTCACAGCTATAAATGGAAGGGGAAGGGTAGGACTCTAAAATTCTCTATCATGGCTGTTAGTCATTACTAGAGCCATGATATAAATTTAATAAAAAAATCTTTAAAAATCAGCTGCAACTATAGCTAGGTAAGAAATACATTATTAACTTTTGTCATTTATATTCTTTTGAAATACATTTACATGGCATATTTGTTGTTTTTGTTTGCAAAGAAGAAAAATAATATAGTTTTAAAGTGACTATAATATTTTCAAAAAGACATCTTTTACTTTTAAAGGACATGGGTGATACTGTAATACAAATTTAAAGACAATGGAACTCAGCAGTATGCACTCTGGGTCTACAGTAGCGGATCCTGGTATAGGATCAGGGCTATAATATGTTCTCTGTTCATTTTAAAGATTACAATGATTGTTGACATTTATTCTTATCGTGGAAAAATGTCATGTCGGGGCTAATTCAGGAAAGCACTTATATATGCACTTAATTCCCAGAGAAGTCACGAAAGGCTTGTCTACAAGGCACTTTAGTCTGCACTAGAAAGTCTGATCCTCCTCCCAATGAAGTCAATGGGATTTTTGTCATTATTTCAGTGGGACCTTGAAAAAGTCCATTAATTAACATTTTTTCAGTATTTAAGTGTCCAGAATCTAATTAAAAATTAAACTCAAATTTCTAATTTGATAGACAAACTATTGAAACATAAATGACATTAAATTTCCAAGTTTTGCTCCAGTTGGCAAAATACAACCACAACTGTTTCATATGAAATGAAATGTTTCTACATGAAACCTGGAAATAAAGAGGATAAATAGGACCCCATGCCTGCAAGCTGTTTCATGTGACTGACACTTCTTCCCATGCACGACCCCATTGACTTTTAGAGTCCGTTACAAAATGCACTTCAATGGGACCTTTCTCGTACAAGCTGCTGGGTAAAACCAGGGCCTGGAGCAGAATATAACATTCATAGCAGAAAGTTTTTACAATGAAAATGCTAACTTTTGAGATTGTGAAAATGCGTACAAAATGGCTTGAAATCTTTAACAAGTCAATGTTTTTTGACCAAAAAAAACAGTATATGAAAAAGTTTTGCTAATAGGACGGCAAAAAGTTAGAGTTAAAGCTGAGTACAAGTGTTTGCAGGGATCAAAGTCTTGGACACTGTCTCAGAACACACATATGGATGTATCATTAAAATAGTTACCTACAATCGAACTTGATTTTTGCTAAATTAAAAATGTCAATAATCATTTCAATTATGACCTTGATAACATTTTTTATACAAAATTTCATTGCAAAAATTCACAATTTGTTAGTGGAAAAAAGGTCTGTTTCAAACTCTGCAAAATAGAAACAATTTCCACATTTTGACATTTTTCACAATACTTTGAAAAATATTTTGACCCAGCTCTAAATTAGAGGCTACTGGGAAAGAGAAGTGAGTTAGATTAAAAAGCTGAAGTAAAGACTGAATGACTACAGTCCTTTGATCTTATGGTGAGAGAGGAATCCACAGGGTCCCAAGATAGAAAAGCAACTGCTCACCTTGCCCACTGTAAATCTGCTGTGACATATAGACCATTGCCAAAAGCCCACCCACTTGTCACAGCAATGATCTTAGGAAACATACATAATTCAGCCAAAGGAGCTAAAGAAAAGTCCTTCAGCAAATTAGCAAACAGAAGGAACTGGACCGTGTGGATCAAATGGAAAAAAAGAGACTGCAAATACCAGTGTTGCATAAGGAAAAGCTCTCTGCAAGGTATGAACAAAGGTACAAGTAGAACAACAGCTCTCCCGTGGCCAGAAGGACAGAAGATCAACACAACAGCATGTGACCATTAGGGGCTATATCTTAGAACTGGCCATTCCCAGCAAAGTTATTTTAAGAATTGAAAGGTGGTTATTTTGACAGGATTTCCCCAAGGTGGTATTTGCTAACGTTCACTGGTTCAGCTCGGGTCCTTTCCTTCCCCTATTTCTGTCTGTTAACATAATTGTTCACACAACATTCATTCAGTAGGAAATGAGTTGTGTGAGGCCAACTAGCTGTACTTCACAACTACAGGGATATCATCAAAGCTTGCTGTCCCAGTTGCACTGGAATACTGGAGAGACTTTGGCTCTTTAATTGAACTCATGCAGTCAAGAAGCACAAACCTCTGATGGCTCCTTGGACAAAATCACCTAACTCTGACTTTTGCTGAAAGGAGCCCTAAGGCTTTAAGGCTAGCTTGTCAGGTTTTAAGATAAAATTTAAGTCTTTATAACTTTATTGGCATTTAAGAACAATTTAACTCCCTAGCCCAGAAGGATTTCAGTTTCAAAACACACAGCCTAAAAACAGTACATAATCTTAAACAAAATGAACAGGCTACAGGCAATTTTTTTTACAAATTAAGTAATTTAAATGAAAGATTAGAACTGAAAAATGAACAAGGAATCAGACCAAACAGTATAGTTACTCAGAGAAACATAGAACTGGAAGGGACCTCAGCAAGTGTTCTAGTCCCCTGTGCTGAGGCAGGATCAAGTAAACCTAGCCCACCCCAGACAGGTGTTGCAGATTAAGCCCATGCCTTTAGTGGACATGGAGAATAATTGATCACAGTCCTCTTTATAACAGTCTTCAAATATGTTAAGGGCTGTTAGCAGGTCCTTCCTCAGTCTCTTTTCTCAAAGCTACACATACCCAGTCTTTTCTAATCTTTCCTCATAGGTCAAGTTTTCTAAACCTTTTATCATTTTGTTGCTTTCCTCTGGACTCTCTCCAATTTGTCCACATCTTTCCTGAAGTGTGGTGCCCAGAACTGAATACAGTACTCCAGTTCAGGCCTAATCAGTGCTGAGTAGATCCATTTGAGGCCTCACCAGTGCCAAGTAGAGCAGGACAATTACCTCCCATGTCTTACTTACAACATTCCTATGAATACACCTCAGAATGACACTGGCCTTTTTTGTAAATGCATCACATTGTTGGGCTCATATTCAATTTGTGATCCACCATAACCCCCTGATCCTTTCAGTAGTACTACTCCCTAGCCAGTTATTGCCTATTTTGTAGTTGCATTTGATTTTTCTTTCCTAAGTGTAGTACTTTGCACTCCTCTTTACTGAATTTCATCTTGTAGATTTAAGACCAGTTCTCCAATTTATCAAGGTCATTTTGAATTCTAATCCTGTCCTCCAAAGTGCTAGCAAACCCTCTGAGCTTGGTGTCATCTGCAAATTTTATAAGTATGTTCTCCACTCTTGTTATCAAGTCACTAATGACCCTGCGGGACCCCACTAGACACATCCCTACAATTTGACAGCAAATTATGGATAACTACTCTTTGAGGTCTTTCAACCAGTTTTGCACCCACATTATGGTAATTTCATCTAAACCACTAAAATCAAGACATACCACATCTCCAGGTTCCCCACTATCCATTAGGCCATTAACCTTGTCAAAGAAGGAAATTAGATTGGTTTGTCATGATTTGTTCTTGACAAAACCATGTTGGCTATTACTTATAACCCTATTAACTCCTAAGTGCTTAAAAATTGATTGTTTAATAATTTGTGGCAACTGCTTTCCAGGCTGACTGGTTTCCTTTTTTAGAACTATTTATCCCTCTCCACTCCTCTGGGACATCATCTGTCCCCCATGAGTTCTCAAAGACAGTTGCTAAAGGTGCCAAGATTGCTACAACCAGCTCCTTAAATACCCTAAGATGAATTTCATCAAGCCCTGCCAACAGAATTATTAGAGTGCTGGGACACATGACTTATGAGGAGAGGCTGAGGGAACTGGGATTGTTTAGTCTGCGGAAGAGAAGAGTGAGGGGGGATTTGATAGCTGCTTTCATCTACCTGAAAGGGGGCTCCAAAGAGGAGGGATCTAGGCTGATCTCAGTGGTAGCAGATGACAGAACAAGGGGTAATGGTCTCAAGTTGCAGTGGGGGAGGTTTAGGTTGGATATTAGGAAAAACTTTTTCACTAGGAGGGTGGTGAAGCACTGGAATGAGTTACCTAGGGAGGTGCTGGAATCTCCTTCCTTAGAGGTTTTTAAGGTCAGGCTTGATAGAGTCCTGGCTAGGATGATTTGTTGGGGATTGGTCCTGCTTTGAGCAAGGGGTTGGACTAGATGACCTCCTGAGGTCCCTTCCAACCCTGATATTCTATGATTCTATGAGTCTATGAATTGCACAAACAAAATGGGAAATGACTGCATAGGAAGGAGTACTACTGAAAAAGGATCTGGGAATTATAGTGGATCAAGAACTAAACATGGGTCAACAGTGCAATATAATACAAAAAAATCAAATATTCTGGGATGTTCTAATGGAGATTAAAAACCCCATTAGGGCTGGCTTTTGGCCAATTCCACCAATTCCTCTGAATCGGGCCCCGTGCCTAAGAGGGCCCCGCGCTCAGTGAGAATCTCTTCCCTGGCTAGAGGTGCCTTTTTAATTTTTACTCACCTGGCGGCGCTCCGGGTCTTTGGCAGCACTTTAGCGGTGGGTCCTTCGCTTGTTCTGGGTCTTCGGTGGCACTTCGGCAGCAGGTCCTTCAGTGCCGCCGAACATCTGGAGAGAGTGAAGGACCCACCACCAAAGTGCCACCAAAGACTTGGAGCACCGCCCGGTGAGTACAAGTCCCACATGTTTTTTTTACGGTTCTTTTTTTTTTTTTTCTGTCTTCCCTGCCGGGGCCCCGTCGAAACTGTTCAAATTGGGCCCCGCACTTCCTAAAGTCGGCCCTGATCCCCATACTTAGCAGAGGCAGAACAGAGAGAAGGGAGTACATATAAGTACATCTTCCTAATTTCTAACCTAAATCTCTCTTGCTGCAAAGTAAGCTTATTCATTCTTGTCCTGTGCTCAGGGGATAACAACAATATATCACCCTTACCCTTAGAACTAATTACTTCTTGTAATATTTTGACTTTCTAAATTCTTTTTTCTTTTATTTCTCATTTTCAATAAACAAGGTCAAAGATCCTAAAAACGAATAGAGGTCCTATTGTGTAAGCAAAGGTTAGAAGTTAAACTTGCACAAACTTCTGCTTAAAAAATGTTTTAATCCAGTATGTGTGTGTGTCCCAAATTTGTACTTTCCATGTTTGAATCTGGAAAAGCTTCTATTTGGCCTTACACTAATCTGAACATCCCTTACAGAGGTGAAGAGAAGTTGGAAATTCATGAAGAGAAGATTGCTGACTGTAAACCACACAATGTGTTTTTACTCTGCAATTAACTGGAAATCCCATAAAAACAGCATAATTGGTACAATACTAAACTTAGCAAATGATCTTGACCATTAATCATATTAACAAATCTTGGTTCACCACATGCCCCATTCAGTAGTCATTCAATTAGCTGAAAAAAGATATCATTCAGACTATTTCTAATGTGCAACGGATCAAAGTTTCACTTCTGTCTCCAATTACTAGGCTTCTAGAAGCAGCTTTTAAAAAACAATTTGGGTGAAAAAAGAGCTTTTCTATTTAGGTTACAGTCTCATAAATGAACTATAAACAGATTTAGAGACAAACTGACATGAAAAGTACTTGTTCATTCAGTATTATAACTTTAGGTTATCTCATTTATATTTAGAGCTTCCTGCAACAAACCTTCACTTACTCACTTGGGTAGATTTTGGAAAAGAGCTATCTGTGTGAGTACAGACTATTCCATAGCAGTCAGAATTTGTAGGAGTCGCTATTTAGGGAAATATCCGAATGCTAATAATTGTCACTATCCAAGGTAGTTTTCTTGTTTTGTTGCTTTATAAATCAATAATTTTCAGTCATTATCCACTCAAGAACATTGTAATCAAGTAAAAATGAAATTAAGAAGACTGATCCTGCTGTCCTTTAAGCAGGTGAAACTCTCATTTTATTTTAAGGGGAGTTTTGTGTGAATAAGAAATTAAGGATTACTATGGATATGACATTATTAAGAGTAGTCTTTCAAAGATCTATAGTACAGAATAAGGCAGACTTAACAAGCTTTATAAACATGATAATCCAAATGTAAAAAAGCACATAAGTTATACATGTAGAATTGCATAGAAAATAATTATCATGGTTACTAAACTTCATTTTTCAAATCAGAAACATTGACTCAGCATTTTTAATAGCAAAGAACACTATATTATTAAATCATATGGAACCTGTTTCTAAATTAATGCGATGAAATGTGTAATAATGAGGTGAAATTTCAAATTAAATCATCATAAAAGAATAAAAACATCTTATTAAGCAGGCCTGTTGATGTTTATGTCTTTGCATGTTCTGATATCCATTATATTTTGAGTAATTCTGGTATTTTAAAATATTTCCCAGTTGTAAGCTACAAGAGATACAGAACATCTAACAATGAGGGAATGTCAAAGAATTTGTGCAACAGCAACTGAAGACTTATGAATGTCAAACAGGGTGTCATTTACCAATAGCAGTATTTGTTACCAGCATTATGAGTAAGCCTCCTCATGGAAAAGATGCAAAATGTTGTCTTTTCCATCTGCTTTAACAAGATAATCCCAGTTTCTGTTAAATTACATGTGCAACATAAAGCAAGTATTGATTAGGTTGCTTTTACCACTTAAAGTACAAACATTGACTCGCTAGGTTAGTTACCTACCAGTTGTGATTGGATTTCCATCAGTTTTATCATCTCTTATAGCAGCAACTCAGAGTCCTGTTACCAGAACGTAAGCAGTTTGCTAAGGACAAGCAAAAGAATAACACAGCAAAATACCTGACCACGAATAATGTATGTTATGCTTTGTGAAAAACTCAGTTAATTGAGGGGAGAGAAAAGAGAAGTGGTTCATTACAGTCAGTCTGGAATTTCAGTTAAGGAAGAAGAAATGATACAGCACTTTCAAGCAAAGACACTTCCTATTTGTGTGTAAAATGTGTTACTAACTGAAGAATCAGTGCTGTAGTGAAACCATAGGATAATGGAATATCTATGTTCGTGGTTTTCCTTAATCGCTTTATTGCTCTGTCATCACTGTTTCTTTGCAAAAAAACCCCCATCAAGGCGGCATTTTCCTAACAATATATTATTATTCTTATCTAGGATGGACTAACATCCTGTATTTGAAGACTAACAGTCCATCAAGCACTGGAAATATCCTCTACACAGTTCAACATATTTGTACGTGACTCTTTGTTCTGAAGCCAATTCCATAATTTTCTCTGATTATAGTTGGCTTCAGTAGTTTTCTCTTCCATCAGGTTTATATACATGTGGGTATGACTATTATATATTCACATATTTTAGTGATAAGGCACTCAGAGTATCTTCTCCATTAACTCTCCCTCAGTCAATAAGGTTTTCACTTTCTAATTAAGGTCTAGACTCCTCTGGTGAGTAGTTCCAGTCAGGAGAAATCCTACTGAAGTTAATGGAACTGCTAGCATGCATAACTGCTTGCCAGAATGAGTGAAGAATTCACAAAGTAAACCAGTATACCAGAGTGAGTGTAAGTCAGGTCCCAACATTTGAATCTGTGCCATTCTTTGTTCTGCTGATTTTTTTCCCCTCAATACCCCCTTTTCATAGTGGTACTTCCAAATGGTGCACTGTTACAACTGTAAGCATTCCAAGTATAGCACAAGGCTACCCTTCCCAAAAGATCAAGAAATCCCACTAATTTGAAGTGCATTTGAAACCTGGATCTCCAGCATAAGAACGTAGCATATCACATTAAAATAACACTCAAGTCTTCTGCCTAGCTAAATTTAACCTACATTTCAACTCCTGAAGCAAGACTTTCATGTTAACCACTAAAGTTTCATTTTTATTTCCAAAGGTTCAGTTCACATTATTATAAATTTTCTCTCTTCAAAAACACTTTTAGTGCAGTTGAGTTGACATTTATGTTTGACAAAGAGAGTGAATAGAGCAGGTTGAGCTATGTCGCCAAAATATTTCACAACCTGCCTGCAGAAGGTCTTCATAAACCTTGAACGAATGAGAAGAAAAGCATAGCAATATAAATGGAGAATACCCAATCACCTTAGATTTGCAGGTGACATTATATTTGCTGAAAAACTTTGAAGCAATGATCAGAAATTTTACTAGGAAGAGTAAGAAACATTGGCTCATGATGAATATGTGGATACAATTGTGAAAGAGAAAGTATTATGGATGAAAAATAATTAGAAGCTGGACTAGCCATTGCATGCTAATCCAGGCAAGATGATGAGGTCAAGAAAAGAATTAAGCCTTGATAAATAGCCTTTGGAAGACTGAACAGCAAGTCTCATCTCTGCTTGTAATGATCTTTTTGATATCTTTGTATTGCTGGCCATGTTATTTTATGCAAAAACAAAGGCATTCACCAAGAAAGTACAGAGGACAAAGCTGGATAGTGAAGCAGGGGGAAAAGTATGGTTGGCATCCTAGTAAAAATCAACCAGTAAAAAAGCAAAACCAGCTAAAGAAATTGCACAGGAAGAAGGTAAAATGACAATGAACGAGAGAATGTTGTGAAATAAAGAGAAGAAATATAGATAATTATTATGAAGGGAGCAAAGGTAGTTTGCTAAGATAGGACAGGTAGCAGAAAACATGGAAGGACACATTCAGAATAGACTTATAGGACATGTGTGACTAGATGTGGCTCAGGAAAAGAATACTTAGTAGTCTTGTATGAGAGGCTTTTGATTATTTAACAAATAAATCTGGGAATGTGCAGAACAAATTTAACTCTCTTTTCATACTATAAGTGACACCTACTGTTCAAATATTTTCTTAATTCCAAATTGAAATTCACTGCATGCACAACTTCTATTTAATGCATTCACAGCAAAGCGCGCTGATGGCTCTTTGAGAACAACAGATCAAAACAGTGCATCAGCCAAAAAATGCTGTAAATTGTTCTGCCAGAATGAAGTGACTAGCATAAGAAAGACTTTGGAAGGAAAATAAAACAATGGTGCTAATTTCAGTAGGCTTTTGACCACCTCCTGGCACTGAACCAAATCAAAACTCCACAAGACTGTTGGACTGGACACTGACTTACCCTGAAAGGGGAGAGACTAAAAATCGATGTGCCCCTGTCTGATTCTGAACTATGTTCCAAGGAAATCTCTGCACCACACTGTGTAGGGGAATTTTGGGGATGGACTCAGGAAAGAGCTGCCCAGTGTGACTATGTCAATCCACTGACCATGCTTCACTTGATAAGAGGGAAAGACGCCTTGAGGATATTGCAGCCCTGCACCTGCAGTAGCAGCTACAGAACAACTTGGTAGCCAGTAGAAAGGATTCCTTCTCCTAGTCCTGATGAAACATAGTAGCACACAATTACAGTTAGTCAGGCTGTACATTCACTCTAGGATTTGGACTTCAGTAAGAAGGCCCATGTTACTAACTTATCTGCAAGATCCCACTATCCAGGCTAGATTTCTGAACTTTCCTTGACGTGTGAGTGAACTCAGCAACAGTTCTAGAATGTAGAAATGTGATAGAGCGTACAAACCCTGTGCCAGACAAGAAAGGGTTAAAGGGCAGCTCTGGGCTAAGGCAGCCCTGTCCCACCACACCTGCAAGGCATGCCAGTCTTGGAGGAGGATCCTTAAAAAGGAGACGCCTAGGGTTAACAGACCTCTCTGCACTAGCTCTTAGGAAGGAGCACGGTGAAGGATGCAGTTGGCATAGAGTTGCTTTGAACGTTGTGGGATAGACACTGAGGTGGACTGTGGCTTGTCAGCTATCTCCTGAAAGAAGGGAGGCTAGGGGTATGTTTGGCGTTTTTGTGTTGTGCCTTTCCTTTGTTACCTTTCCTCTAGGGCTGGGAAAGAAAGCCTAGAAGCAGGCCATGGTAGGAAGAAGCAAAATGTCTGAAGGAGCAGACTTTAACTGCTTGTTAAAGGAGACCTGAGCTGGAACTCAGGGTAAAGGGAGGGGCTGGGTTCCCCTGCAAACAATGGAGGGCCTAGTGAAGGCCCTGGACAAGGTAGATAAGGCCTACTGGGCCAAGAGTTGGGCTGGAGCCTTGGAACAAGGCTGTTGGACTGGACGCTGACTTATCCTGAAAGGGGAGAGACTAAAAATTGATGTGCCCAGAGAACCACATCACAAAATTAAAAGGAACCACCAAGCAGATCTGAATGGCTGGCAAGTGAGGCAACAGCAAGGTAAAAACTGGCCATGCTGCACCCAGCCACAAGATTGTACACTAGCTAGTAAGTCACTTTTATAGACTACTCTCCTAATTCCCTAGATAAGATTTTAACATTGGTTCTGATTCACAATTTTCAGTGGATGTCAGTATGTCAGCATCAAATTCAAAGTCTTAATAGTGTTATATAAAGGGCTTCAGAATCTAGGCCCTCAGCACTTGACCATATGCCTGGAGGATGAGCAAGAAAGGAAGCTGAGGAGGAGTAGATTAGAGCACAGGTTGTAGCATGAACAAGATTTCTGTAGCCTTGCCCTACTACACCAGTGAAGTGGTGTATGAAGATAAGATTTAACATAAACAGACCATTTATGATTTAGTCAATAAACTATTGTGCTGGGCATCTTACACATTTCTGTTACAAAATAGATGCATACAGTACTGCTAGAATATAAAAAATAATCCTATGCCACCAGGACTCCTAATCAGTGATGGATTTCAAAATGAGGCCTCTCCAGCAGCTTCTCTATCTCTGTCCTCTAGATGGGTCTGAAAGTCTCAGCCTAATACTATAATGCAGGGATCGGCAACCTCTGGCACATGGCTTGCCAGGGTAAGCACCCTGGCAGGCAGGGCCAGTTTGTTTACCTGCCACGTTGGCCGGTTTGACCGACTGAGGCTCCCACTGGCCGCAGTTCGCTCTCCCAGGCCAATGGGGGTGGTGGGAAGCCACAGCCAGCACATCCCTCAGCCTCCGGCACTTCCTGCCACCCCCATTGGCCTGGGACAGTGAACCGCAGACGGTGAACCGCAGACTGGGATCTGCAGTCGGCCAAACCTGCCAGTGTGGCAGGTAAACAAACTGGCTTGGCCCACCAGGGTGCTTACCCTGGCGAGCTGCGTGCCACAGGTTGCCGACCCCTGCTATAATGTACTATTGAATTTGATTATGTTCTCTAGGAAATCAATGAGAATTTTGGCTAGCCCAGAGGAAAACAAGTCTGTGGCACTCAGGACTAGAAGCCAGAAGTTCATAGTTTAAATTAATATTCTCTAATCACTGAACCATACTGCAACTCTACTGCTACATTGTCTTCAGAAATACTATATATGTACTTCATAGTTACTATACATACATATGCCATTCATTGCAACTTTTATCATTAAAGTAGCATAGAATACCACTGGATATGCTAAACAGGAGGACTGGAAACCCTTGGGGCAGGGGCACGTAGGAGATGGGGCTTGAACTTCTGGCTCTACCACATGTTTCTTGTCTTACCTTGAGCAAGGAACTTAATCTCTCTGTGCCTCTCTTCCCCATCTAATAGTACTTCCTTTCCCCCACCCTTTATATATTTAGATAGATATATTTAGGCAGTGTGATGTGGTATTCAGAACCTAACCCAGATAGCAAGGAGTTAAGGAACAGTTTTGGACCCAGGCGGCCCTGCCCAGGCACACCTGAAAACCCTAAACAAGTTGGTGGCAGGACTTTACAAAGGAGAGCAGAGCAGTTCAGAGAGACATCACGGAAGGGAGCAGAGGACTGCTCTAAGCTCTGAAGGGAAAATATTACCTGGGAGTTCATTGCCTGGACCAGGCAACGCAGGCCTGTGCAACCCCAACTGAGATTGCAGACCAGAAACTTGAATAGAGTGAGTTACTCCAGGAAGCAAAAGGGGACTGGGGTAGGAAGTGATCCTGGGGAGGGCATAGCTTAACATCCCAAGATGTCGAGAGTAGCTGCCCACCATTGGGCCCTGGATCAGAGCCTGGTGGAGAGGATGGGCCTGGGATCCCCTATTTACCTCAAGAGGACATTACTACACCAGGATTCTTCACCAGAGAGACCGACTGGAAAAGGCTTTGACTGTTCAAGGGACCAGCCCCAACAAAGTGTCTGTGCTAAACAGGAGGACTGGAAACCCTTGGGGCGGGGCACTGAGGGATCTAACTGTGCTTTCAATGCGGAGATGCCATGCTAAAATCCAGCCTAATTATTAAGTGGCACTGTTGATGACTGTGCACCTTCTATAGGCAGAGACGCTGTACAGTGCTTTGTACAGTACCTAGCACAGTGGAGCCCTGATATTGGCTGGGACCTCTGGAGTCAACAACAGCGACAATCATTACAAATATTACATGATGTTTTACTTGTATAAATTAAGAACCATCTAACCAATTTTTCCTCTCAAGATAAAAATACAAATTTGGGGCTAAAACCTGTCGAAATTCAGGCTGGGCTGAATTTTGCTAACAGATCAATCCCTGATAAGCATGACTAGGGCTTACTATAAGTTTATGGACAGGATTGTATCCACAAGTAACCTCTGAACTACAGGATCATAAACACTGTAAAATTTATTCCTTCAGAGTTCCCAGAGATCATTCTTACAAATACCATAGGGAAGTAGGCATGTGTATCAAAAGAAAACAGACCTTTGAAATTACATTAACAATGTCATTACTTCATTTAGAACTAATAATATGTTTGCCACAAGTCCAATGTAAACATCCACATGGAACATTTTTGTGCTTGACAATAGTACATAAAAGTCTGCATTACTTTTTTTTTTGTTCTCATTGATAAAACTTTGTTTCTACTCTTAACTAGAAGAAACTTGCCAGCTCATATTTATGCAAAACAGAATATTTAGAAGAGGGGGAAAAAGATGTCCTGTAACATCAGAAGAAAACATCAAAGAACTAGTGGTAACATCTTAAGGCTTTTATCAAAGTAGTGAGAGAATGCATTAAAGCAACAATATATGTACCTGTACATGTGATATAACTATCAAACTCAATAGTATGTTTGATTAACATAGATGGATATGTGACTTACATGTGCTCTGTTTTAAAAGATAAACTCGAAATATGGCCTCATTTGCAAAACTGAAAGAAATCTGAGAAGAATGTAGGATTAAGTCCTCTGGTGTCGATCAGTGTAGCTATACAATGGAGTTAAGGTGACTTACACCAGCAGAGAAACTGGACCTTTATTTTATAAAATCATGCGTACTGTTTAGGTATAGAACATAATGTTTTTGATGCATATACATTCCATCCACTTACGCAGAGATTTTGGAAAGGTGTGCTAGACTCTTGCCTTGTAAACAATGTCTACAAACGCAATGGACCTCAGTGCAAGATGGATGGGACTCATACTGGCTTTGCGTTTTGGTGCAGATCAGCAAACCTCCATCCCCAAAGATAACTTGATTCCTTTCAGGAATGCTCACTATTCATTATTTGTCACTAAAACGTTCATTTAAAAATCTTCAGTGCGGCACCAGGAACAACACATGATCAGCCACATGAGTGGATGAATTAAGCACGTCAGCTCTATCCTAAAATTAACTGACTCATTTTCCATAAAAAGTGTGTACATGGTGAAGGCGGGGGAACATTCTTTAGTCTCTTGCTGTAGAATTGGAGACCAGATGCTTGTTCCTTTCAAATTTAGGGCTAGGACCATGCCATTACAATCTGCCCCCAGGAGCAGCACAGATTATGAAGCGTGCCTCAGAGAGACAATTCCTTCCCTGTTCCTGGGAGACAGTAATCTGCCAGTGGTCCCATTCGGCTTCAAGCCTACAGACCATGGGTTCCAGTCCCAGCTCTTCCACTGACTGCTGTTAATATTTCTGTGCACTTCACTACTCTTATTATGAGCCAAGGTTTCATGCACTGTGAGTAATTATCATTCACCAGTTTCACAACTAAAATAACTGACAGCTTGCATAAAATCACTTCAGAAAATGCTGAAAATAGAACCCAGGTCTCTAACAGAACAGAGTTAAGTCTCATCCACTTTGCCACACAGTCTTTCAGACAGAGCATGGCAAATTAAATGCATGGACTTATACAGTGTGGCTTTGCATCACACTATAGCAATGAGACATATTATGACAGATTTATGGATTCTGCAACTGCTTCCATATGAAGATCTGAATCTTTATCTTAAGTGGTAGAAAAATCCCTTTTTTAACATCCTGGGTTTACCCTATCAGATAACTCAGCTATGCTGTCTGAAACCACTAGACCATGCTCCTCTTCCAGATCAGGGAATAGAAAACAAGAATCCTGATGCCCAGCATTCCAGCCGTCTCCTTCTGTAACTCACTAGCACTGACAGCATATCCCTGCACGGAGTGGTCCACACAGAGGACAACAGCATGCATTCCTCCTACCAGTGGCTCCCACCTTGGTGCTGTTGATCTGAAGGTTGTGAGTTAATATACTGCTGATAACCCCTGTGGGTGTGAAAAAGAAATTATGGGTAAAAGTTAGTGGAAAGACCTAGGGGTAATTGTAAGATTGATGATTGTATTTTATTGAAAACCATATTCAGAAATGAATTTGGATGTGTGCTAATGCATGCTTTACTGCTGCATTTTTATTATTTGTGTTTAGTTAATAGGAGTTTCCCCTTCCACAATGAGGTGTGCTAGACTTATAGTGTGTTTGAGACAGACAGCAAGCTGGGGAAAATTTTTGCATGTGCAGCCAGAGAGTGGAAAACCCTGCCTATGCAAACTCCCAAAAGATCAGAACTTGATTTGATAAACTTTCCTTTCCAGGAACTATGTGTCCTTCTTTAAGGTGTAACATTAATGTTTATGGGGAACTGGATGCCCCGGGGTGTTGCCAGTGAAATATAGAGCCTTTCTCCTGTAAATCACCAGTTTGAATATTGCCTAGCTCAGTGGACATTAAGAACTACTAATGGATGGTTTGGTAGTCCCTATACGAGATGAGTTTGCAAGTCCCAATTCCAGCTCCCCTGCCACAAACTTCCCACTAGATTGCAAGTTATTTGGGACAGGGACTACTTACTTCTCTGTACTGAGATAGTGCCTAAGAGTCCTACCTGTCAACCAGGATTGCATTGTGCTAGGCACTATACCAGGGATCGGCAACCTTTGGCACACGGCTCACCAGTTTGTTTACCTGCCCTGTCTGCCGGTTCAGCCAATCACGGCTCCCGCTGGCCGCAGTTCTCCACTCCAGGCCAATGGGGGCTGCAGGAAGTGGCCCGGGCCGAGGGATGTGCTGGCTGCTGCTTCTGTACGCCCCCATTGGCCTGGAACAGCAAAGCACAGTCAGTGAGAGCTGCGATCAGCCAAACCTGAGGAAGCGGCAGGTAAATAAACCGGCCCAGCCCGCCAGGGTGCTTACCTTGGTGAGCCACATGCCAAAGGTTGCTGATCCTTGCACTATACGTACACAGAACAGTGTGTATGTCCTTGACTCAAAGAGCAATGTGCTTATACAGGGCCTAGAGTTCCTGCAGCAGTGGACAAAATCATGATTGTGAGAATTGATCACACTGTAACTGAAACACACAGAGGGGGTGGGGGACAGTTGGTCACACTGTAACTGACACACACACATGGGGGTGAAGGTGGGAAGAGAAATTGGTTTTGCTCTGTCTATTTTTTTAACTTTTGTTTGAAATTTTGTGATTTTTGGGGGGGAGAAGGGAACAGACTCATGATTTTTAAACTCTAGGGATTGGCTGTACTGCAATGCTCATTTAGAAAAAACCCTGACAGCCTCATACCTTAAAAAAAGTCTTAATGACATTTAGGAAACTTTTTTTTTTGTTACATCTAAGGAGGCAAGAGGTCTGAAAAATATTCCCTTTCTATCCCACAGATCTGCTTTTCTCTGCCAGGGCTTGCAGCTCATGTGCCAGATCTCACTCATAATAATCAGCACAGTTCTGAATCAACAAAGAAGACAGAAGAAATGAAAGGTTGGGAACGCACATTCAATAATGTTAATTGTCTATTGCTGCATGTCCTGCAATGCTCCCCAAAAGTCATGTTTCAGAAACATTCATGCAGACTTCCAGCAGAGAAAATATTAGTAGGTTTATACATATCCCTACAACCACTAATGAAATAATGTCAACTTTTTATGAATATTCAGTGTGCTTTTGTTAATTTAAAAAAAAAAAGAAAGAATAACAATAGCTAGCCACTCTGTAGGTTGGCACCAACTGTTTGCCCTTTCTCAGAGAAAAAATAATTGTATGTGAATTGTAGCACTCATAAAGTGAGATAGACATAGGTATAATGCAGGCGAATCCTGTAAAAGAGTCTTCACACACCTCAGTCCTTACCTGCAACACTATAGTTATTCAATTACTGGGGCGTACCTCTATCATCCATAAAATCTTATGCAGTGGTTTTGTGATAAGGATAAATGTCTGCTTAGGACAAGATTAATATCATCAAATATGTTCCATTTACAAGATAACAGCAGGTTTCTGAACCTGGGTTTCCAGATATGAAAGTCTTCCATGAGCTATAGCAATATCTAGTTCACAATAACATCTAGCCAAGAAAAATTGCCTTTGTGTATCTTTGTAGATTAGTATAGACCCAATCTACCAATGAAGTACTAACAATACTTCAGAAAATTTACTGAAGAGGCTCTGAACATATCTAAACAAAGTACTGTAAACACAAACACATTGACTTGAGTGTATGTATGGCACAGCCATTTTCTGGATAGAAACACAAATGTTCAACTACTTATTACAGGCTCTGTACTCAGTTTAGCTGAAGAAACTTCTCCTGTTGTGCAAGTGGTAGGGCTGCTGCTTTTTGGTGCTGGGGGACCATTGTGTGAAATCTAATGATAACCATGCAATCCTATGTAGCCAGGGCCTGGTTATAATATAGTAGCAAGAACATTCATCAGAAAACCTTTCCCCACTATTCAGACACATGAACTCAGTGATAATCTCTATGGACTACACCACATGCAATTGTTATTTTAGCATATGTTATTTCTACCTTGCCTGGTGAAATGCAAACATCCTCAGTGTTCCCAAAGCCAAGCAGAAGAAACAAGGGCAAATAAGTTTTTTTTGCTGAGTTTCAAACATTATAAGGCATAGCCTACTTATATTGAGTGACAAGCACATTATCAATGTAAGAGGTCTTCAGAGCAAAACAGTAGGGGGATGCATGTCCCTTTTGCGTTTCCAGTAATTTTGGAATCACTTATTTATAGGAGATAAAACTTTCATTTGAGATCCTCCAAATCCACTTATGTGCAGCGATTGCAGAGAAGAAAGAAAAAGAAAGACTTGTTCAAAACATGCCAAATGTTCATGAATTTCCTAACGGATCTCTTATTCTTATCAGATTCTGCCACACGATTCAGCAAACTAAATGATAATGCATTCAGATAATATTTATATAGTAGCTTATGCATACTACAAAATATTTTTAAAAATCACCTCTCAGTTAAAGCACTTGTTATTACTGATTGTCTTGGATCTCATGCTGGCCACCATTTTGCATCAGTACCCATCTCCTACCCTTCAGCCCCATGTCTGTACTGGTACCAGTCTGAAATCAATCAGTGATGTCAAGGCTGAAAGGTGTCGCAGGGTAGCTGGCCCTCTCAGCAGGTCAGGCACCCAGCCAACAGTGACAGGCTCACCTAAGGAGAACAAGTTAACCCAGATCCATCTGTGAGTGGTTACTTGACCAGGTGGCTGAATGAGAGTTAATTAACTAAGGCCTGGTCTACACTACACATTTAAACCGAATTTACCAGCACTAAACCGAATTAACCCTGCACCCGTCCACACAACGAAGCCCTTTATATCGATATAAAGGGCTCTTAAAACCCATTTCTGTACTCGTCCCCGACGAGGGGAGTAGTGCTGAAATCAGTATTGCCATGTCAGATTAGGGTTAGTGTGGCCGCAATTCGATGTTATTGGCCTCCGGGTGGCATCCCACAGTGCTCCATTATGACCTCTCTGGAAAGCAATCTGAACTTGGATGCACTGGCCAGGTAGACAGGAAAAGCCCCGCGAACTTTTGAATTTCAATTCCTGTTTGCCCAGTGTGGAGCTCTGATCAGCACAGGTGGTGATGCAGTCCCAAATCCAAAAAGAGCAACAGCATGGACCGTATGGGAGATACTGGATCTGATCGCTGTATGGGGAGACAAATCTGTTCTATCAGGGCTCTGTTACAGAAGATGAAATGACAAAGCATTTGAAAAAATCTCCAGGCTGTGATAAACAGAGGCCACAGCAGGGACTCAGCACAGTGCTGCGTGACAAGCGTAACGGAAAGCCAAAGAATCAAATGGAAGCTCATGGAGGGAGGGAAAGGGTACTGAAGACTCCAGCTATCCCACAGTCCCCGCAGTCTCCGAAAAGCATTTGCATTCTTGGCTGAGCTCCCAATGCCTGAAGGGTCAAAAACATTTTCCGGAGTGCTTCAGGGTGTATGTTGTCAATTTACACCCTTCTCCGCCCCAAAAAAAAGAAAAGGGAAAAAAATCGTTTTGCGCCTTTTTTCAATGTCACCCTATGTCTACTGCATGCTGCTGGTAGACGGAGTGTTGCAGCGCTGAACACCAGCATCCCCTTCCCGGTGGTAGATGGTGCAAAATGACTGGTAGCCATCATCATCATCAGCCCATGAGTGCTCCTGGCTGGCCTCGGTGAGGTTGGCCGGGTGCGCCTGGGTAAAAATTGGAATGACTCCCGGTCATTCCCAGCAGATGGTACAAAAGGCTTGGAAACTGTCCTCATTATAGCAGCTAGAGGCTGAGTTCCATCAACCCTCCCCCCTTTCATGTCTAAAGAAGATTCTATACTCCCTGGACTATCATGGCAGCAGGACGCTGCGCTCCTTCCCCTCCCTACCCTTTAATGTTCTGCCTGGACTATCATAGCAGCTGGAGGCTGCCTCCCCCTCATTTTATCTCACTAAAAACTCAGTGTTTCTTATTCCTGCATTCTTTATTACTGTCCCTCATCACACAAATGGGGGGACACTGCCATGGTAGCCCAGGAGGGTTAGGGGAGGAGGGAAGCAACGGGTGGGGTTGTTGCAGGGGCACCCCCTAGAATGGCATGCAGCTTATCATTTCTGCGGGATCTCTGGGGCTTTGACACAGAGCAACAGTGCTTTCTGGTTCTCTAGTACACTTGCCCCATATTCTAGGCAGGACTGAATCTATTTTTAGACAAAACATAAAGAAGGGAATGACCCGAGGAGTCAGTCTCATTTTTGTCCATGCACCCCCGGCCAACCTCAGCAAGGCCAGCCGAGAGCACCCATGACAGCAGCAGACGGTACAAAAGAATTGATAACCGTCATTGCCAATTTCCAATTGCAAATGGTGCAAAATGCCTGATAACCATCATCTCATTGCCAATTTACAATAGCATGGCAGACGGTGCAATAGGGGTGGTAACTGTCTCTGCTACCTTGCAAAGGCAAATGAATGCTGCTGTGTAGCACTGCAGTACTGTGTCTGTAAGCAGCATCCAGTACACATACGGTGACAGTGACAAAAGGCAAAACAGGCCCCATGGTTGCCATGCTATGGCATCTGCCAGGGCAATCCAGGGAGAAAGGGCATGAAATGATTGTCTGCCATTGCTTTCACGGAGGAAGGATTGAGTGACGACATTTTCCCAGAATCACTCGAGACACTGTTTTTGCCCCATCATGTATTGGGATCTCAACCCAGAATTCCAATGGGCAGGGGAGACTGCAGGAACTATGGGATAGCTACCCACAGTGCAACTCTCCGGAAATTGATTCTAGCCTCGGTACATGGACGCACACCACTGAATTAATGTGCTTAGTGTGGCCGCGTGCACTCGACTTTATACAATCTGTTTTTAAAAATTGGTTTCTGTAAAATCAGAATAATCCCGTAGTGTAGACATACCCTAAGTAACACATGAGCCTAAAGGAGAGGCCAGAAGTCAGGAAGCATCTGATGAGAGGGTCTTTTCAGCGGAGCTGCTTAGAGAATTCACTAGGGAAGGCGGTACCTAGGAAAGGTATTCTTAGAAGCAAGAGGTTCTGCAAAGGAAGAAGTATGAATGCCAAGGGGCTAGTGAGGGCTTGAGGTTTATCTCAAAAGCTTTAGACCCCAGACGACAGTCAATGAGCTCTATACTTTCAACTCAGGATATTAATTAATCTCATTAGTTTCAATGTATGTCACTTGTATCCTGCCATGGGAAACCAGAGTCTAACACGATTATGCTTTTTTTTTTGTTTTTTTAATAAAAATTAGATTTTAAAGTTGACCAGATCAGAAATGTGTAGAACATCGAAGGAAAAGCAGATTCTCAACATTCTTAACATAGTTCCTCTCTGGTTCAAGGTTCATTTCAGGTATTGATTCACATATGCATGTGGTTATCTCATTGGGTCTGATAAAAGCTGCTGCTGATTGATAAACTAGATGCCTCTATTTCTTGTATATTGTTCAAAAGGCAAGCTACTAAACACTCAATAAGGTCTCTTCCCACTGTATTGGCCTTCAAATTATAACCTTGATTTTCTGCTCTCTTTCACTATGTTTACACCAGTGTAATTCCATTTATTAAAATAAAATTACTACTGTTGAAAGAACGAGATTTAGACCCAGTAATGACAGTCTAAGAAAAGTCTTTGACTGAAGGACAACACCAGTTCTTCAGGACCATGAGAATGGCTGAATATCTGATTATAGTGCATAGCATTCTCAAACTCCACCTGCACGGTTAACAAAAATGTGTATTAACACAAACACTACATGCGACACTGTGAATTAGTTGTGATACTTCATTCATGACACCCTCTCAACAGAAACCATGTAAAACCAGCAAGGTCTAGACTGACCTCTTGTATATGCACCAGGATGAAAGGGCACAAAAAGATTCACCTTACAGATGTACACCAGTGTAGGGTCCAGACATAATCCCAATCCTTAACACGTGGCATGCAAGGAGCAGGAAAATGTAGACTGGACAATGATCCAAAGAGGGAGGTTGGAGTAGTTTCAGGGCAAATCTATGAGTGTGATCCTCATCAGTTAGCAAAGGGGACAGATGCAAACTAGCATGGTATATTTACAAATATGGAGGCCTCTTTTGAAATGTGCATTTTAGACCAATCCAATGATCCAAAAATTCAAATTCAGGCCTGATTTTTCAGAAGTGCTGAGCATCTTCAACTTTCATTGACTTCAGATGGAACTGGAGTAAATTGCCTAGAGAGGTTGTGGAATCTCCATCACTGGAGATTTTCAAGAGCAGATTAAAGAAACACCTGTCAGAGATGGTCTAGATCAGGGGTCGGCAACCTTTCATAACTGTGTGCCGAGTCTTCATTTATTCACTCACCCTAATTTAAGGTTTCGCGTGCCAGTAATACATTTTAAAGTTTTTAGAAGGTCTCCTTCTATAAGTCTATAATATATACCTAAACTATTGTTGTATGTAAAGTAAATGAGGTTTTTAAAATGTTTAAGAAGTTTCATTTAAAATTAAATTATAATGCAGAGCTCCCCGACTGGTGGCCAGGGCCCGGGCAGTGTCAGTGCCACTGAAAATCAGCTCACATGCCGCCTTCGGCACGCGTGCCATAGGTTGCCTAACCCTGGTCTAGATAATATTTAGTCCTGCCACGAGTGCAGGGGTCTGGACTAGATGACCTCTCAAGGTCCCTTCTAGTCCAATGATTCTGTCCTTCTAGTGCAGTCCCTCTAATCAGTGTCTCAATGTGCACTGCAGGATGGTGGCATCTACTACACATTTCATTGATCTTAGACCCATGCTAATGCACTCTGGGAATAAATTACTTCTGAATTATTTAATTCTAATTAAATTAATATCATATTATCTCTCAGAGATTCCAGTTTGATATATGAGTTACACAGCGAAATTCATTAGATTTTGTTTTTGTCTAATTTTGTTAAACATTTAACTTCATACACACAAAAGAACTATACATTTTTAAAAAATTACATATCACTGACATTTACAGTAGCACACAAAGACCACTGACGTAAATCAGAGTCTTTCCTTTGTTGTCAATTGACTTTGGATTAGTTTCTAAATCTCTTGCAAGAAGTAACTTTCTCATTCTGTATAGAAGCACGTATGTTAGGAAAATGCCAAGGTTATCAGAAAAAGATGTGTACTTTGTTCTCTATTGTATAAAAAAGAAATACAATTGTTTTCAAGTTTACTGCTCCCTGACAAAAACTTGTCTTTTGGAAATATCTAACTTACGGTAAACATTATATATATATTTACTATTGGGTCTATTCTAAAAGTATTAGTTATTTTGCTCAAATGTTACAATAGTTTAAAAGTTCACCAGGAACTATCATTATATTATATTATCCTGATCTTTGCACAGTAGCAGGTGAACTATCACTGCCACTGTTCTTAACAATCTTTGTCCAAAGGCATCAATTTAAAAATTCATACTATATCAGATCCCATAACTGAACAAGAGAACCATATCCAAAGCAATACCCAATTCACTGCTGTGTCATCAGTCTACAGAAGCAGCCTTTCCAGCTGGCCTTGCATTGCAGAGTTTGATGCTGCAAAACCAACCGCCTGTGGTGAAACTGCCACACTGACCAACCAATGGAATTTGCTTTTTCTGGTAGGTGAGCGACCACTAGCTAATCCCTGCTCCTCGTTCCAGATTTAATAATTGGTTCTTGGTCCAAAGGGAACTGTCCTTAAAAAGGATGACAGGTTTGGAATTAAGGGATAAACCATTTCCTGTGAATTAGGCATCAACTCACCATCTGGAACTAATGATACTTGGGTCAGCTGAAATGTCCACTCTTTCACTTTGAGATTTGGGGATAATCTGGCTCAGTTACTTGTATTGAACTGTTAGCCTATTTAGGTTTTGGGACAAGGTAGGCCTGGCCCATTTACGACTACATAAGCTATGAGGTTAACCAGAACATACGTTACAGTAGAACCTCAGAGTTACAAACACCTCAGGAATGGAGGTTGTTCGTAACTCTGAACAAAACATTATGGTGGTTGTCTCAAAAGTTTACAACAGAACATTGACTTACTACAGCTTTGAAACTTTACTATGCAGAAGAAAAATGCTGCTTTTAACTATCTTAATTTAAATGAAACAAGCACAGAAACAGTTCCTTACCTTATAAAATCTTTTTAAAAAAATTTTTTTTTCCTTTTTTTGCAGTTTACATTTAACACAATACTGTATGGTATTTGCTTTTTTTTCCTTTCTTTTTTTTTTTTGTCTCTGCTGCTGCCTGATTGCATACTTCTGGTCCCAAATGAGGTGTGTGATTGATCGGTCAGTTTGTAACTCTGGTGTTCATAACTTTGAGGTTCTACTGTATTACATGTCTATGAAAAGGGGGGATTGCCAGAGATAGTAGAGGAACAAAGGAAAAGTAATACCAAGTCAAACAATTGGCCTATCTAGTCCAGCATCCTTTTTCTGACAGTGGCAAATACCAGATGATCCAAAGGAAAGTGTAAGCAACCTCAGCATAGACAATTATGGAATAACATGTCCCTAGTGAAGTTTCTTGCTAAGCCCTAGCAGTTAATGATTGACTTTTGCCCTGAAACATGAGTATATATCTCTGCTAAAATAGTTTTGTTCTAATGTAACTGTAGATGCTTTAAAACAATGGGAT
The DNA here is from genome assembly GCF_025201925.1 of Gopherus flavomarginatus. Lineage (NCBI taxonomy): Eukaryota > Metazoa > Chordata > Testudines > Testudinidae > Gopherus > Gopherus flavomarginatus. The sequence goes on along the minus strand of NC_066617.1, from coordinate 50,845,718 downwards.
CTGGCTTATCGCTTGGCTTCCAAGATATCTTATCGCAAAGAGTTCCACAGGTTATATTGTGTTTTATAAACAAAAAAAAAGTTTATTTTTATCCATTTTAAATGGATAAATCCATTTCCAGTTTCACTGAACGTCCCTTTTGTTCCTGTTTCATGGAGATTGGCTAAAGAAGAAAGTAACCTCCCAGCCATGCAGCAGCTGCCAGGCTATCCGCCTTTGGAAATATCCTATGTAATGAAGTTGTTCCAAACACTAAGTGGCATCTGTCCTCACTGGTGCATGCTCTTGGCAAATGTTCATTACCATACAACCAGAGCACATTTCCACTGAAATTTAAAATCAAATATATTTGCAAAGATATGAACTCAGAAACAGCAATGTAGAAAACATAATGAAACCAATGGAATTCAAATAAAAGGAGGACTTCAAGATTAAAGGCCACTGAAAAAATGGTTGTCTCATATAAACAGTTAACTTTAAACAATGTTCAGATAAACAGTAAGTGAATTATTTCAACTCCTCTTGTACATCAATAGTAAATTCATTCTGGTAATTCCAGAAATTAAATTTAAAGAATTAAGTTTTATCATTATGTATGAAGTTACATTATTAAATATAACAGGAACTCTACAGTTTGGAACTAATCCTGTAGAAAGGCTTTTTATCATTTAAATATGATTGGGGGAGGCAGGGGGGAACCTCTGCTGAACACTATTGCATGCTGTTTCATCTTTAATTTAACCCTTTGAGCATTTATCAGAATGCATCATGGAAGATGAGTTGTGGGCATCAAAGAGAAAGATAAGTTTGATTCATTCAGTTTGGTTAGAAAGGAGGAATATTTCAACTTACTATTATGTTAATAACTATAAAGATAAACTAGGATTCCTGTTGGTGTTTATAATTTGTTAGACATTCTTCCTGGGATTTCACTGTAAAATGCAGAAGGCTGCAGCCTCAGGCAAAGAATGATCTATAGGTAGTGGCATGTAGGTTGCAAACTGCAGCCCTTTGCACCTGAGGAAGCCATAGTTGCCAACAAAAGCATTTATCCCTGAGATAAGAAAGTCAACATCTGGAGTTTGGCTCTTCCCAGGGAATCTAGCAATGGAGGACTTTAAAGTTGTCATAAACAGATAGCTAAGGGTTAATGTCTCTTTCACCTGGAAAGGACTAACCTGAAACACCTGACCAGAGGACCAATCAGGAAACAAGACTTTTTCAAAGCTGGGTGGAGGGAAGTTTTGGGTGTGAGTTCTTTGTCCTTTGTCTTGGGTCTGACCCTCTCGGCTCTGAGAGTGATCTTTCTGTCTCCTAGCTTTCTAATCTTCTGTTTCCAAGTTGTAAGTACAAAAATAGTAAGACAATAAGGTTTATATTGTTTTCTTTTGTATTTACATGTGTGTAGTTGCTGGAATGTTTTGAATTGTATTCTTTTTGAATAAGGCTGTTTATTCATTTTTCTTTTAAGCAATTGACCCTGTATTTGTCACCTTAATACAGAGAGACCATTTTTATGTCCTTTTCTTTCTTTTTTATATAAAGTCTTCTTTTTAAGACTGGTTGGAGTTTTTTCTTTAGTGGGGACTCCAGGGAATTGAGTCTGCAGCTCACCAGGGAATTGGTGGGAGGAAGAAGTCACGGGGGAAAATCTCTTTGTGTTAGATTTACTAACCTGACTTTGCATACCCTCTGGGTGAAGGGGGAAGTACTTGTGTTTCCAGGACTGGAAACAGGGAGGGTGGAGTCCCTCTGTTTAGATTCATGGAGCTTGCTTCTGTATATCTCTCCAGGAACCCAGGGAGGGAACACCCGGAGGGGGGAAGGGAAATGGTTTATTCCCCTTTGTTGTGAGACTCAAGGAATCTGAGTCTGGGGGTCCCCCAGGGAAGGTTTTGGGGAGACCACAGTGCGCCAGGCACTGTATAGATTCCTGGCTGGTGGCAGCTTTACCAGGTCCAAGCTGGTAACTAAGCTTGGAGGTTTTCATGCTAACACCCATATTTTGGACGCTAAGATCCAGATCTGGGAAAAATGTTATGACAAAAGTGCTTCTTGTTGCAAGGTGCTAGATGCCTTCTATATTTCTCAGTGCACCCTCAGAACTGGGAAGGGAAAACATCCAGGAGGCATTAGGCACCTGCCAGAATCAAACCCTAACATATCCAGTGCACCATAGGAGCCCTGCTGATGGAGGCTTCCTAGAATATACTGGGAAAGAACAAATCCCATTGTGTCCTCTGGCTATACACCCTCCCCAGCCACCACCATTTTGAGGGCAGTACTGGCACTTCTGGCTCCCCTAGCACAGTGGAACCTGGTGGGCACTTCACACCTTACTCTACTGTGATGGAACAGAGAACCCTCACACCAGCAGAAAAGGGGTTAAAGAGAGCCTATGGGCCCAGCTAGCCCTGCCTCACTATGCCTGCAGCCAGTGCCAGGCCTGGAGGAGGAAGAAAAGAAGAGAACCTGGCTCAGTTCAGGGCTGACTGGTGAAGAGGCAAGAGCTAATATTGCTTGTCTCTACAGGATGGGAGCTTAACTACAAGCATGAGAGCTGGGACAGCAGTACTGCCCCCTGACCGAGAGAGACTGCTAAGGCCCCTGGGGAGCACCCAGCAGTGAGTGAACTTTACTCTTTGATTATATGGCCATTGTGGAGGTAGGCACCCTCCAACTTTGTATCTTCCTCTGCCCAGGGGGACTTCAGGCTACTCCAGGTGAGACACTACAGACTGTTTGGACCATAGGGGCCATGCCCAAACTGAAGGGTCATGGGTAGGCAGTAGCCCAGGGCAGTGGAGTTAGGCTGTCTGCTGGGAGGACCCTGCTAGTGTTGCTTCGCACCAGGCCCTGGGCTGGAACCTGGTGGAGAGGGAGGGCCTGGGTCTTCCTGCAACCAGGGCCGGTTCCAGGCACCAGTGAATGAAGCAGGTGCTTGGTGGGCCAATGGGAGGGGGCGGCACATCTGGGTCTTCAGCGGCAATTTTGGCGGCGGGTCCCTCAGTCCTTCTCAGAGTGAAGGACCCACCACCGAATTGTTGCCGAGGAATGAAGCAGCTGAACTGCTGTCGAAGTGCTGCCGATCTCAGCTTTTTTTTTTTCCTTCGCCACTTGGGGCGGCAAAAAAGCCTGAGCCAGCCCAGCCTGCAGCATCCCCTTAAGGGCTGAGGCCAGAAGATACCTGGCCTCAGGTGAGGAACCGGGCACCTCTGCTGCACAGTTGGGGACACCTACAGTTGGGAACATCAGGTGTGCTAACTGCTAGGCTGCCCAGCTCTCCAAGCACCCTATTACACACCTTACATAGACTTGCCACCACTGAGAGCCCTGCATCCTTGGCTACATCAGCAGAGGCTGGAATATTTCAGAGCTGAAGCTAAACAGGTACATGAAGATTAAAATTAAAATGACAACTACTGTTTATCATCCTTAAATACTTTAATACAAATGGGTTACAGATACAATTTCACCTTCCACGAGGGGCAATCCCTACCTTTTCAGCTTGGTCATATTAGGCCAGATCATCAGCAGCTGTAAATCCGTGTAGCTCCATTAAAGTTAAAGTAACTACAGCAATTGATACTAATTGAAGAGTAGGCCACTTATGGTTTAACTTTGTTTTATAGCCTTAAATTATGATACTAGAAAAAACACTTCAATAGGTAGCAAAGTTCTGTAAAGAAGCTAGCTTTACAGTGAGTAACTAAAGCTGAACAGAGGCTACCCTTAATATGAATTAACAAGGGGTCACCAGTGTATTCTAAGAAATAGCATGAACCATACCCTAGTTGTTCAAGGTAATGAAATGTCACTGTCCTATTTTTAGAAATTGTCTTTAAAGAGAGTTCCAGCCTAAAAATTGTAGAATTATGCAAGTTAAGAAGATGGAGTCTACTGGAGTCTCTTTAGAATAGTGATAGGCAAATCTGATCAGGTTCACCCAAAAAGCTGGATGTTTATTTAAACCTTGTCAAAATAAAAATAAAAAGCAAGAATACAAGGGGCATGTCTACACTTATCGGGGATCGATACTGCAGAGATCAATGCACCGGGGATCAATTTAGCAGTTCTAATGAAGACCCGCTAAATCAACCACAGATCGCTTTCCTGTCAACTCTGGTACTCCACCGGAATGAGAAGTGTAAGGTAAGCTGATGGGAGCGTGTCTCCTGTCAACCCAGCGCAGTGTAGACACCGCAGTAAGTCAACCTAACCTACATCAACTCCAGGTATGTTGTTTACCTAGCTGGAATTGCATAACTTAAGTCAACTTACCCCTGTAGTGAGGACAAGGCCTAGGTTATTCCCACCTCCCAACTTCATAGTCTAGCTTTTCTTCTCTATTAGACTTTGAACTCTTTGGGACCTGGACTATCCTCGTTATGTGTCTTCTACAGCAGCAGTTCTCAAACTTTTTCATAGCGCTGACCAGGTTTCAATACAAAGAGATTGCCTCATTGTCCACCAAACCCCTCCATTGGCACTCACATAACATCCTTGCAGCAACTACAGCAATTGCCTTTATATAAAAACAAAACTATGCAAGTGTCTTGTGTAATTGTAGCTGTCTTTGAATGAACTAACTGATGGAAATATCTAGGAGAACCGGCACAATATGATCAGATAGGTCACTGTAGACCACTAGCAAGTGCTCTGTGCCTTAGTTTGAGAACCTCTTTTAAACAGCATTGAGCACATGCAGCACTTAACAATGCATAAAAAGGTAAAATAAAACTATCCATATTTATTGGGCCAAATTCAAACTTGGTTCTTCAAGTGGGAACAATTCCAGTAAAGTCCATGGAGTTTAACTGGTATGCAGCACGGATATATTTGGCTCATTGTGTCTGCAAAACAAAGTCTTGTGAGAGTTTGGCTATCTTGGAATATTTTCAATACTTCCTGTTTATGGTTAAGCTGGAAAGACTATGAGAGCCGGTCTTTCTCTCCCTCCCCTGCACCCAACTCCGCTCTGCTATTTTGACAACTGTTTCCAACCCTGCCCTGGCTGGAACCAGGAAACGCAGAAGTAAGTGTCGGGGGTTGAGGGAGTGTTAAAAATGTACTAAATACGTTTGGTTTAGTAGAGATTGCACTGAGCTTAGACTCCTGAGCTAGGACACTTGGGCTCAGGGCTGCCATTGACCAGTTATGTGACTCTGGGCAACTCAATTTGCCATTGTTACCTCTTTCTCTTTGTCTTCTCTATTTAAACTGTAAGTTCTTCAGGGCTGGGACCTTGATTTATTACAGATTTTATTTAGGTTTGGCTGAACTTATTTTCTCTGAACAAATTCACTCCTCATTTCTTTACATCAATGTTTGTTAAGGCCTGAAAATATAAAAATACCACCTTTCTGCTATATGTAAGGTGAAAGGTAATGGAGCTGTGGCTCCTCTCCCCACCCTCCTCCCCCCAAGCACACGCCAGCAGAGCCAGTTGCTCAGGACAGGGAAGGGAGTGGGGGCAATCCTTAAAGGGGAAGAGCAGGATGAACACTTGCCTTGGAGCTGTGCACCAACTTCAAAGAAAGCTGAGCTATACACACTTCTTTTTTTTTTTTTTTGCTAAAGGAAAAAGAAATTACTATAAATTTTTCATAAAGTGAGTATCGTCTTGAGACTTTTGTTACAACTTCCCCCAGCCCACACTTAAATTTGCTTCCAACTTCATGTGACCAAGTTTTGAACTGGCCTACCTAACAGACACCTAGCTGAAGACTTTAATAGGCCATTTATGTGCACACTTGCTTGATTTGCATGTGACAATTGTATTTTTGCAGCTGGAACTACTAGTTTTTGCAGGCGCACCTTTTCTTAGTATGCATTATATTGTCACTATTTATGAGACAGATTTTCTGTTTTGTACCCAGCCCTGTATTGAAGGCAGTGTAGAGTTACAACTTGCATTGTCCATGTTCATATGCAACAGTAAAGTATAATCTGGTCTTATTTGCAGAGTGCCAGCACAAGTGCTAGGAGCTCTACAAACAGACAAGGTTCTCTAGCTCAGAATTTACAATCTAAATAGGCTACATACATATGAGAAACAGAAACAAAATGATAACCGTGAGCAGAGCATGGAAATCCTGAAACCCTGCCAGTTTATTATGAAGATCTTGCTTTAGGACAGCTTTGCAATGCTCTACTGGTGCAAAGCTGCCCTAGTCATTTTATCCAGGCCCCTCTGTGCAGGGGGATGTTCAAACAAACAGTTGTCAATGTTGGAAGAATGCAAGGCCGCCCAGAGGATTCAGGGAGCCCAGGGCAAAGCAATTTCAGGGGCCCCTTCCATTAAAAAAAAGTTACAATACTATAGGGGCCCCTGCGGGGCCTGAAGCCTGGGGCAAATTGCCTCACTTGCTCCCCCACCCCCCACTCTGGGTGGCCCTGGAAGAATGGCTAATTATCCCTGGCTGCCAGAACCATCCCTTAGGGCTGTAAGAAACTGGCACAATTTGGAGAAGAGGACATATTATTCAAAGACCGGTGCTGTGGAAACATAATTTAAAACCACCTTTGCTCCCCTTTTACAGCCACAGCTCAAGTCAGCTTCTTTAATTTACATGTTTTCAAATGCATTTGCAATTCCCACCTCAGCATGTGTAAACAACTTGTGAAATTAACACAGATAAGAATTCTGTAAGAGTTGTTCTTCCTATCACTAATTGTCACCTTTGGAGTCTCCTGTCAGTTCAGGTGTTGAACATTCTTGAAATTCAAAGATATGCAGTATGCATAGTCTTTTTATATGTAAATCAAACTTAAACAGATAAAATTTAGAATGCAATGTGTGTTTAAGAACCTAACTTTGTTATCATTCTTCAATTTTGCTTCCTTCCAGAAGCATTTACAACCAAAGACTCTTAGGCTTGGATTAAATTATTAGATTGTGCTCTGGTTTGTTCATCTGATTTTTATTGGGACTATTAAAGAAATCTTGCATTATAAATTTGAGGGTCTTCTAAAAAAAATTTCATGGTATCTTAACATCAATCCATAATAAAAATAGTATATTGCAGACTAATTCTAAAATTTAGCTTTACAGGAATGAAGATTAGTATTCATAAATTGCTATATTAGGAATGTCATTTATTAAATCTGAAACAATGTGCAAGATGCACATTTGCCACAGAGTGACTGGCTCCCTTAAGAGTAAGTGGGGGCCTGGACTGATCAGCTGCTGCCCAACAGGGTTTAAGGAAATGTATCTGTGTCTTATCAAGGGGGAGACAGCTGCGGGTGGTTGTTAGCAACCTCCCCTTGGCAAGGTGCAGGTGGCCCCCTTAAGCACTGTTGGTCAGCGGATAATCATTCTAGATGCACGGGGACTCTGCTCCCTCTTAAAGGAGGGAGTCACTCTGACATGCACTTTTCCAAAATAATGTCCTGTCTCATTGTTCTGTACTTACAGGGTCAGATCTTCAGCTGGTGAATAAGCATAGTTTCATTGAAGTCAAATAGCAGTATGGACACTTGTTGGATATGGATCACTGTAACAGACTGTATTCTTATGTTCACTCTTTTTACAGGTCTATGATAAATTTTGTACAAAATATTACCTTATGAGGTATAATTTGAAAATCCATAATCTGCTGAATATTATTGTCCTGGTAAAATGTATGGCAACGTTGTATGTAAAGTTATAAAATTCTACTGCGGGAGGCATGTTCCAAGTCTGGGGAAACATCTTCAGACCAGTTCCCCAGAGACAAAAGGCTAGCCAACACCTCAGCCAGAGGTCAGTATAATCAAGTGGACTATCACTTCATTAAGCAGCCATTCTTTGGCAGGAAGAAGACAGTGAGCAAGAAATTTACATATTAGCAAAGAAACAGCTAAGGCTTCCTGTTCCCCAGACCTCCTGTCTCCTGAACCCCAGATGGAGATGATCTTCAAAGGGAAAAGAGAACTATAAAAAATGAGAAGAGAAGCCCCAAAACACTCCTCTCTTTATCTCTGCTCACAGCATCATCGATGCCTGAAGAAACACTGAACAGGGGGCGGGGGGTGGGAGCCGACTTGAAGGAGTTCAGCCAAGAAAAGCCTGTGGTGAGAAAACCTTTGCTTTGCATTCATTTAGCTTGTTAAAATGCAAACTAATACCTAACTTTCCTTTTATTTCTTGGTAACTAATTCTGACTGATGCCTCATTACTTGTTATCACTTAAAATCGATCTTTCTGTAGTTAATAAACTTGTTTTATTGTTTATCTAAGCCACTGTGTTTGGACTGAAGTGTTTGGAAACCTCCATTTGAGATAACAAGATTTCTGCATATCATTTTCTACTAATGAAATGACAGACTTTCTATGAGCTTGTATTGCACAGAAGGAAATTTGCTGGTGTCATTCTGCAATATCATTCAGAATTTCTAGACGTTTCCTAGAAGCACTCATAACTCTCCTGGGAGTAATTTTCATACAAGAGGCTTTGTGAGCAAGGCCAGGAGTTGTTGCTCTCACATCAAAGCAATGGAAAAAGCAACCCAGATTGGAGAACTGAGGGGACACAGCTGTCCAGCAGTCCAGATTGTACCCTGGAGAAGGCACAACCACCAATGGAAATTAGGCACCTAAGCCCTTTGGAAAATCCCCTATCTGCATCTCTAGGGGTACGTCTACACTACGGGATTATTCCGATTTTACATAAACTGGTTTTGTAAAACAGATTGTATAAAGTCGAGTGCACGCAGCCACACTAAGCACATTAATTCGGCGGAGTGCGTCCATGGTCTGAGGCTAGCGTTGATTTCTGGAGCGTTGCACTGTGGGTAGCTATTCTGTAGCTATCCCATAGTTCCCGCAGTCTCCCCCGCCCCTTGGAATTCTGAGTTGAGATCCCAGTGCCTGATGGGGCAAAAATCATTGTCGCGGGTGGTTCTGGGTAAATGTTGTCAGTCATTCCTTCCTCCGGGAAAGCAACAGCAGACAATCATTTCGCGCCCTTTTTCCCTGGATTACCCTGGCAGATGTCATAGCATGGCAACCATGGAGTCTGTTTCTGCTTTTGTCACTGTCACCGTATGTGTACTGGATGTCACTGACAGAGGCAATACTGCAGCGCTACACAGCAGCATTCATTTGCCTTTGCATGATAGCAGAGATGGTTATCAGTCATTCTGTACCATCTGCTGCGCCATTGTAAATTGGCAATGAGATGATGGTTATCTGTCGTTCTGTACCATCTGCTGCTGTCATGGGTGCCCCTGGCTGAGGTCAGCCGGGGGCGCAAAGACAAAAATGGGAATGACTCCCTGAGTCAATCCCTCTTTTATGATATCTAAAAATAGAGTCAGTCCTGCCTAGAATATGGTGCAGGCGTACTAGAGAACGAGTGTACTAGAGAACCAGAGAGCACAGCTGCTCCATGTTAGATCCCGCAGAAATGATGAGCTGCATGCCATTCACGTGGGGTGCCCCTGCAACAACCCCACCCATTGCTTCCCTGCTGCCTCAACCCTCCTGGGCTACCATTGCAGTGTCCCCCCATTTGTGTGATGAATAAAGAATGCAGGAATAAGAAACAGTGACTTGTTAGTGAGATAAAATGAGGGGGAGGCAGCCTCCAGCTGCTATGATAGTCCAGGCAGTACAGAATCTTTTCTTTACACATAAAAGGGAGGGGGCTGATGGAGCTAAGCCCCCAGTTGCTATGATGAGGACAGTTACCAGCCATTCTGTACCATCTACTGGGAATGACCAGGAATCATTCCTATTTTTACCCAGGCGCCTCCAGCCAGCCTCAGCTGAGGCCAGCCAGGAGCACTCACGGGCTCATGACCAGAACGGCTATCAGTCCTACTGCTCTGTACCGTCTGCCACCGCGGAGGGGCGGAGAGAGGATGCTACTGTTTACTGCTGCAGCACTGTGTCTACCAGCAGCATGCAGTATAGATAGGGTGACATATAAAAAAGTCAAGAAATGATTTTTTCCCGTTTTCTATCACGGAGGGGGAGGGTGGGTAAATTGACGAGATAGACCCTGAACCACCCCGGACAATGTATTTGACCCTACAGGCACTGGGAGCTCAGCCAAGAATGCAAATACTTTTCGGAGACTGCGGGGACTGTGGGATAGCTGGAGTCCTCAGTACCCGGTCCCTCCCTCCATGAGCGTCCATTTGATTCTTTGGCTTTCCGTTATTGCATGTCATGCAGCACTGTACTGTGGACTCTGTATCATAGCCTGGAGATTATTTTCAAATGCTTTGGCATTCCGTCTTCTGTAACGGAGCTCTGATAGAACAGATTTGTCTCCCCATACAGCGATCAGATCCAGTATCTCCCGTACGGTCCATGCTGGAGCTCTTTTTGGATTTGGGACTGCATCGCCACCCGTGCTGATCAGAACTCCACGCTGGACAAACAGGAAATGAAATTCAAAAGTTTGTGGGGCTTTTCCTGTCTACCTGGCCACTGCATCCGAGTTCAGATTGCTGTCCAGAGCAGTCACAGTGGAGCACTGTGGGACACCGCCCGGAGGCCAATACCGTCTATTTGCGCCCACACTAACCCTAATCCAATATGGTAATACTGATTTTAGTGCTACCCCTCTCATTGGGGACGAGTACAGAAACCGATTTAAAGAGCCCTTTATATCGATACAAAGGGCCTCGTTGTGTGGACAGGTACAGCGTTAAATCGGTTTAACGCTGCTAAAATCGGTTTAAATGCATAGTGTAGACCAGGTCTAGATGCCTAAATACCTTTGAAAATCTAGCCCTTGGGAGCCTAATTTCCACTGGCTTTCAGTGAGACTTACGTTCCTACGCCCAGATATTTTTAAGGTATTTAGGCATTGTGCGCTCAGCCTTGCAACACCTAACTGATTTAGGAGCCTACATATCATTTTTTAATTCATGTAAGCACTTAGACACTTGGCTCCTAAATCAGTTAAGCATTGCAATCCTGAGCACAGCAGTGCCTAAATACCTTTAAAAATATGGGCATAAGTCAATTTGGAAAATGTGACTGAAGTTCCTATGCAATTTAGGCACTTTTGAAAATGTTACCTTAAATCGACATTTAGGCAAAGGAAATAAGCAGTCTGATTTTTCGGAGCACTTCAACCCCTTCAATTTCCACTGAAGCCTATGGGAGCTTTGGATGTATAACTCAGCTGACCAACAGGACACTGATTTAAGTGCCAAAATATGCATTTAGGGGTGCATAATCATATCAGTGGTTTAGGAATCCAAGTCCCATTCATTTTCACTGAGAATTGTGCTAAGTCATCTAGGTGCTTTTGAAAATCCCATCTTAGGTGCCTAATTTTAGGCACTCAAGTTGGAAAACACTTGACGATGACCTTGGAAGCAATTATTAAACTAATAGACTCTCTCACTGGTGATCATAACTTTCGTTCATTTTATGTGGTTTCCCCCCCTTGGGAAAAAATAAGTTATATTCAGCAGTCAGTATGCATGGTTATTTACATTATAGTCTATCTTCATATACCCATGCAAATAAAGACTTGTATGCATAAATAATGTTCATATACTATTCACTCTTTATTCCATAATGGAAATCCTAAAATTTATAATGAAGTAACATGCAAGTGATATATAAATACATACTTGGAAGGATTCATTTTTTATTGGTAAATGTCAATAAACCTCCATTTCACCATAGACACACAAACTGACTAAAAATATATCCATCTATGATGATCACGATTTATATTTAGGCAAAGTAAGAAAAATGCTGCTTGAACACTTCTTGGAGTCTGATTTAACGATATTCACTTTGCATACTATGACGCGTGATATTGATCATTTATATTACACAACTGTGAAAATTTAAATTGAAAGTGCAAAAAAGGCTTAAATAAACAATATTATCCATCAAAATGATAAAAAAAAAATTGTGCCAAGCACAAATACGTTCTAGAAAAGAAAAGTGTGTGCTAGTTTACAGTGCATATACAATTACCTCAAAGTAGTCTTGCATTGGATATGCAGGCAAATCTTCCACTGAATTTACCAGGAGCTTTGTGTGCGTAAGTAATGAAAGATTGTACTCTGAGTCATTTATGTTACTGATTCATAAAAAATAATTTTAGCAAACTGGGAAATATAATGTTCGTGTCTCCTCGGTAAGTAGTATGTAAGGTTAATAGCTTAGCTTAACCCCTGTTAGTTATGGTGCAATACAACAACCCTAGAGGTACAATAGTTCATTTGTGACATGATTGAAATCCAGAGGCATTGGTTAACAAGTTATTTTCAATCAGTTCCTGCCACAAAAAAAGCACTGCAAATTCAGCTGCAGTTAAAACATGCATTTAAATCAATTACTAATGTCTAAACAATTAAACACTGTTCTACAGCTGGAACCAGAGTTCCTCTTTTTAAGAAAGGGAAAAAAGTGATCTGGGAAACTACAGGCCTGTTAGTTTGACCTCAACTGTATGCAAGGGCTTGTGACAAATTTTGAAAGAGAAAGTAGTTAAGGACATCGAGGTAAATGGTAACTGGGATAAAATACAACATTGTTTTACAAAAGGTAGATTGAGCCAGACCAATTTGCTCTCTTTCTTTCAGAAGCTAACTGATCTTTTCGACAAAGGAAATGCAGTAGATCTAATCTTCCTGGATTTCAGTAAGGCATTTGATACAATTCCACATGGGAAATTAGTTAAACTGGAGAATATGGAGATTAATGTGAGAATTGAAAGGTGGATAAGGAACTGGTTAAAGGGGAGACTACAATGGGTCATACTGAAAGGTGAACTGTCAGGCTGGAGGGAGGTTAGTAGTGGAGTCCCTCAGGAATCAGTCTTGGGACAAATCATATTTAATATTTTTATTAAAGACCTTGGCCCAAAAAGTGGGAGTGCGCTAATAAAATTTGTGGATGACACAAAGTTGGGAGGTATTGCCAATACAGAGGAGGACCAGAATATCACACAAGAAGATCTGGACAATCTTGAAAACTGGAGTAATAGAAATGGGATGAAATGTAATAGTGCCAAGTGCAAGGTCATGCGTTTAGGGACTAACAACAAGTTTTGCTATAACCTGGAGACTTATCAGTTGGAGGCGACAGAGGAGGGCTAGATAGGGAGAGCTCTGAGTTATTACAGAGAATTACTTCCCAGGTGTCTGGCTGGTGGGTCTTGCTCAAGGTATAACTAAGCACATATTTGGGGTCGATGAGGACTTTTCCTCCAGATCAGATTGACAGAGACTGTGGCGGTTTTTCACTTTCCTCTGTAGCATGGGGAATAAGTCACTTGCTGGTTTAAACTAGTGTAAATGGTGGATTCTGAGTAACTTGAAATCTTTAAATCATGATTTGAGGACTTCAATAACTCAGCCAGTGATTATGGGGCTAGTGCAGGAGTGGGTGGGTAAGGTTCTGTGGCCTGCAATGTGCAGGGAGTCAGACTAGATCAGGGGTGGCCAACCTGAGCCTGAGAAGGAGCCAGAATTTACCAATGTACATTGCCAAAGAGCTGCAGTAATATGTCAGCAGCGCCCCAGCAGCTCCCCCATCCCACTCCCAGCATCTCCCACCCACCAGCAGCCTTGCCAATCAACGCCTCCCCCTCTCTCCTCGCACCTCCCGATCAGCCGTTTTGTGGTGGCAGGAGGCTCTGGGGAGGGAGAGTGAGGAGTCAGGGCACGGAAGGCTCAGGGGAGGGGGTAAAAGGGGTGGAGTGGGGGCAAGGCCTGTGGCAGAGCCAGCGGTTGAGCAGTGAGCACCCCCTGGCACATTGGAAAGTTGACGCGTGTAGCTCTAGTCCTGGAGTTGTTGCCTATACAAGGAGCTGCATATTAACTTCTGAAGAGCCACATGTGGCTCCGGAGCCACAGGTTGGCCACCCCTGGACTAGATGATCATGATAGTCCCTTTACTTCTGGCTTTAAGGTCTATGAGAGTGAAGGCTGACTGGCTGGGCCATGTGCTCTGGATCCCCACAGGGGTGGAGCAGCAGCTGAGCAGCCATTACTGCATCTTCTGGTGCTGCATTTGTCCATCTAGCTAGCATGCTCCATTTACAAGGAAGAAAATCATCAGTGATCCAGGTGGTTTCACATCCCCTGCCTCACCTCCAGGAAGCACTTAAGGATCAGAGGTCTGCAGGGTGCAGAGGAAGCACCCACTTCACTTGACCAGGGCTGTCTGCAAACATAGAGATTGGGGTAGGATTTGGGTCTTGGGAAACATGCAGCAAAATAAAGATCAGTTGTTTCCTGAAAAAATTAACTTCATGTAATTGTTAAAAAATTGCATGTAGTAAATGAAAAATGGAAATAGACTCCATATAACTCCCCAATCAAAATATTATTTTGAGCTGAAAGGGAAACTTTAACGATTACTTTAAAGGTGAGACATTCTCCAATGTACCAGCAAGCCTATCCCAAAAGCTGTAGCATAATGATATTCCATATACCAGACAAAATTAATACATGATGAGAGGACTCTTTCATCTCAGCAGGCACACACAAGGAAAAAAAAGGCCCTGAATATGGATCAAGGTTTAGGTATTTAAAAGGGCAACTAAGGTATATGTCATGATGCAGAAATGTTTGTTGGACTGAGATTAAAAAGTGCTATAATCAGGGTCTTCTTGTAATGCAATTTCTTCAGAATTATGAATAATTGTAAAAATCAGAAGTTTTATGAGCTTTTCTTAAAAGTTGGGGCTATATTCTGAAGCCTGCAGAGAGGCATTTTTTCTCACTTTTGGGCCCAGCCGACATTGCTACCATATTTGTATCTGAAGAGATTCAATTGCCTCCAAATAGGAGATTTTACACCCACTTGTCCAATCAAAGTCTAAGATTCACAATCAAAGGACATACATCTTCTCCCCACTCTGTTTTTCTAAATATGTTTAGATAGTCACTCTAGATGGTAAAGGGCCCTATTATTACATCAGAGAATAGGAGAAGGGATGTGGGATAGATGAAGAGATGACGGAATTGAGGAGAGAGGAAACTGCTGACTATAAAATAAAAAGGTAAATGAATAATTTAAAGTAACAAGTACAGTATTTTCATGGGTTTTTTTTAATTTCTATTAAGATGACACTAAACTAGCTTTAATTTGCCTCCATTGTAAACAAGTGCATGATGTATTATTCAGAACATATAAGCAAATAAGGCAGAGAATGGTTTTAAGCAACATGCCACAACTTCTTTTAACTGTAACATAGCCAACAGGGACTAACTGTACCCTGGCCAGCAATAGGTCCAGTGTGGCAAACATCAGCTTCAAGCTAAAACCAGCAGGAATACAGGCTGCCCCCTGCATAGCCTTCCAAACAAAGGATTCAGCCCAGATGCTGGAAATGTAACTTCTCTCCCTTTGTAGCAGGATGAGGGTCTGAATGAGTAGTCTATGTCTTCCAAGCAATACAGGATATGACAAAAGTCTCATGGATCCCATGCCTGGGTATACCTAAGGAACTAGCATTTACAATCCAGCGTTCACCACACTAGACATTGGCAAATTTTGTGATAAATTCAACAAAATTAAATTCCTAATAAAACCAGGACTCCAGCGCGCTATGAGGTGAAAAAGTCCATGTGCTTTTTTTTTGCTCTGTGAGAAAATCCTGACACTCCAAGGTGGCCAGGCCCACAGCAACCCTGGAGAACCAACGCATGTATACTACAACAAACACCATATAAGGAGGGTGAATGGTGCACTTCAGGTCCTAAAGATGGCAGCCTTGGCCTGGGAAGAGTCATTTAGAGGCCAGGGGAAGGGCAGAGAAGCCCATCAGGCCACCCTGTTTCCATGAACTGGCCAATGAAACATGGACGGTAGAGACAATATCCTATAATTCCCCTTTCCCTCCCTGCATGCCCCATGTTGCCTCTTCCCTTCACCTCTAGTCATTGCATTCCATGAAATCTACATGGAGCTCAGAAAGGGGGGCCTAGGGAACAAGTAGCTGAGAGAGGCCATCTCCTGCCCACAGTGCGGATCAGTACTCCTGGTCTCTGTCACCTGACAAGCTCCTCAGATCCTCCTGGTTGAAATCAAGAGAGGCTGTTATCAAAATACCTGAGGAGTACATCATGAAAACAGGTAAAACATTAGCAATGAGACAGTTCACAAAGATATCCATCAAACTAACTTTGCTACTGATGGCCATGGGAATAAATTAATCCATTGCTGCAGAAGCCTTCCATCTGAGAATCTCAAAGGCATTATACAGGTAAGTAAGTATAGTAATCTCTGTCTAACAGATGTAGAATCTGAGTCATAGAGAAATTAAAAGATTTATCTAAGGTTATGCAGCTAGTCAGTGGCAGAATTGGGAATGAAACCCAGAAGTCCAGATTCCAGACCTTTGTTCTAACTAGTTGTGCCCTGTATTTTCCTCTGCCTAATCCAATGACTTCTAGGGATGTAATTATTGTGATTTTTTTTAATTTGGTGTTTGATCTACAGTAGATAATGGACCAAATTAAACCCCATGTGACCCCACTGAAGGCAATAAAATTATACTTAACAAGAATCTGGCCCAATATCCTTTTACAGTTTTTGAGATATTTAAGCACATGAATACTTGCCAAACAGAGGTCCTGATTTAGGAAACCATCCTTATTCAGGAATGGCACTTAAACATGTCCTTAACTTTGAGTACATAACTTAAACATGTGCATAAACAATGTGCTTTCCTGAATAAGGATGGACTTGGTTAAGCACGTACTTAAGGGCTATTCTGAATCAAGGCCAGAGTTAGTCATAGGGCTACCAGCCACAGGGTCCCTTGTGTTGGGGAGACTAGACATTGGAAAGAGACTCTCAGTTTTCATTTTTAAAAGAGCTTACTATCCACTTTGTGAAGACTGGAAAACAGAAACTGGTCTAAATCCATGTAAAAATCCCCTCCATGTGCTGCACACTTTTTATATAAAACAGCTGAAATAACTGTCTGATAAAGTTTCTTAAAATCTTTAAGTTGTCCCTCTTCATAATAATGGACAGGAATAGGTTACAGCTGAGGGGCAAAACATGGCTTCATAGGACCACCCAAATATAAGACACATTCTGCTACCAAATATAATCTCCTGTCAATATGCATGTGCAGAACTCATTATCAGTAGTAGAAAAACCTACCTCCCTGTAGGTTGAAGAGGAAAGTGTTGTTAACTTTGGAAAGGTGAGGGTAACATTCTATATGGTAGCAAGGCACTGTATATAGACAGAGATGGGTTTTCCCTCATATTTCCATGAGCAAAAAGCAGTTTAGGTTAGCCCCACAGAGCAGATGTATTTTTGTTTCCACAGGTAGAAACAATAGCAGATATATTGCCAACCACACATCTCAAGACTTCATGTAAATCTGTACCCATGGGGAGCTTGATATATGCCTATCAAGAAAATGGAGAAGCAAATTTAAATGAAAATAAAGCCTCCAGTTTTCCAAACCAACATCAGTGTCCTCAAGCCTTAGACCCTCTGTACACCACAAAATAAATATCCAAGGAAGTTAATAAATATTTTCATCACTCAAGACAAAGACATTTTTATAACCTGCACTTTTTTTCCAATACATGAACACTTACTGCTTACTCATTTTAAGGTTACAAAGATACATAAAGAGAAGTAACTGTCCTAACAAGCATGCTGACATCTGGGGAGGAGGGGAGGGAAATCAACTGCTATCTTAATCTATCAGTTCCTAAGATTATTTGGATGAGGGATCACTTTTCTGTGGATCACATGCTATACAATTTTATTTTATGATTATATCTATTTCTTATTTATTCTACTACTATGTACTAGCATTAAGACCAATGTTAAGACCAATAACATGCATCCAACAAAGTGAGTATTCACCCACGAAAGCTCATGCTCCAATACATCTGTTAGTCTATAAGGTGCCACAGGACTTTTTGCTGTAATAACAAGAATAATAGCCAACACTTACACAATGTTCATCACCTTTGAAGTGCTTTTAAAAAGATAACACTCTGTGAGGAAGATACAATTAAATTTTACTACACCCATTTTCCAGATGGGAAAACTGAGGCCAAGAAGTAAAATGCCCCACATAAAAAGCCAATGTCAGAGATAGAATATGAACTCAGGAGTATAGTGCTGTTGATCCTGTCTCAGACCATTAGACCAAGCCTATTTCACATATTGTTTATCGATTTTACGTTCAAAATCTCCAATAAAATCAGCTGGGAGGGAAAAAAGTATAAAAAGCAAAAATGTTGCTTAACTGTTTTATCTGAATAGTTTGGTGAAAATCTTTTCTGTGTCAAGCGACATTTTTGCTGCAAATAATTTGTTGGTAAGTAATAAATGGCCGTTTACTACAGAAGACATACAAATGTGATCATTAGTTTCACAGAATAAAATATTTTTCTCATGCTATGCAATAAATGAGAAGGAATATATGCTGAGACTGAAGGCATGACAGAGATATCTATCCATAATGCTTATAAATAGATCTCTAACATTGTTAAAATCAGTGTGTGTATATATATACCCACATAAGGGACAGAGGGGGAGGATGGATTATGCCTGCTATATTTACAGTCTGACTCATCATGCCTATATTTGAATGCTCCACAAACGTCATTTTAGAAGCGTAAGTATAGTCAGCATAAAATACCTTCAGACCATATCAGCACCTTTTTATCCATCTCTATTATTTGTTCAAGATTGTAAGTTGTGAAGCAAACGAAGAGGTTAACTATTGAGTTTCTGATCTAACTTCTACAAACTTTAAAACCCACAGGATGAGATTCTGACTTCTGTTCCACAGCGTAAATGCAGAGTAACTCCACTGAAGCCAGTGCTGCTAGCTACTCCAAAAAGACATTGGTGTAAACGAGTTCAGAATCTGACCTAGAATGTTCAAATAGCCAATAGTTGCAACAGCTGTTATTTCATAACTAGGGGCTTCATCCAAAGCCCACTGGGATCAGTGAGAGTCTTTCCACTGACTTTAGTAGGGTTTGAATCAGGCCCTAGGATACAATAGCAATAAAATGCCTGTTAATTTAAGGAAGAATGTAAGGCACATCCCTTTCACTAGGCAACAGTTTGAAATATTGAGTGTTCTGAAGCAGTTTGGAAGTGCAATGTGGTCATTTACACACCTACATATTTTGCACATTCACTATATACAAATCTGCAACATTTTACCTTAACAAAGGGTCCTTACAGCATTCATGCTACGTAACTTAAATCATCAATGAATGTATTTCTCAATTATTAGACAAAAATGACAAGTTTATCGTTACACTACTTGCTGCAAATAGAATTTTAATTCAAATATTGCTAATAAAATGACAATATATAATACAGTCTGTAACTAGTTGGGCAAAATATGAGAACAATGATGGAAAACTGGAACAACAGAGCCTTAGCGAAGCAATATATATCATTCACCAATCTGAAATGCCTGATAGAGAACCTGCGCTACTGCTCTGCTGTATCTTGAATTTTTCCCCTCAAGTTATATATCTTTAATGAAAGATCCTCCTTTCTCAGGTCAATATCTTTCCAATGAATGTATAGAATAAAACCTTTGTAGATTGTTAAACATAGTTCATGTCCATTTTAGGCCAAAAAAACCATCATAACATTTACAGACCAAGAAAATATTTTTAGGGATTGAAAACGAACTATTTGCAATTTATTACAATACTCCCAGAACAATGAAAGAAAATAAGGAATTGCCTCAGTTAGTATGTAAATAGTGACATATTAATGTGACACATGATGCCAAGAATTCAATTTTATTTCTTACAACTGAAGGAACATAATATAGTCACCGCTGCTATAAGACTGTTTTAAGTGGAGTTATACATACCTGCCCATACCAACTGTATTCCAGCATTGTAACTGTAGGGAAACCAAGTCTTAGGAAATTCAAAATAATTTTGTGAATACCAACTGTTTCAGGTAATAGGAAGCGCACGTCTATGCTGCTACTTTCCCTTTCAAGTGCTGCAGTCTACAACTTTTTACTTAGCCACCAGCACTGCTACAATCATAGCTTTGTTGAAGTGTTGTGCTCTTACAGCTAAAACCTGTTGATAATGAACCTGAACCCATTATTTTGAGTCAATGAAATGAAAGAAATAGGGCAAAGAATGAAAGCCACAGGGCCAATTACCAGCATTCTTTGATGTATTACTTGCTAGCACCCACCAAATCACTTTGTGTCTTTGTCTTGATCCCCTCTGTTATTCATTAATTATTCTAGAAGGGTTAGAGTTCAGATAGCTAATTGCACAGACAGTCTTACTTGGTGGGGATTCTCCCTACACTGACACTTTCCCCAACTGTGCCCAGCCACCTTGTATTATGCCAATTAATCCAATTCTTAGCATTTTTGTACAGCCTTCCAGGTTCTTTTAAAGCTTTGCCTAAAATATTTTCACTAGGGCTCCTATGACAGAGGCCAAATCAGATTTAAGAACTTGTTAGGTAATGTTCTACAATTGTATTCTCCTTTCTCCAGGGAGGCCACAAGCCACAACAACCTGGTTTTCTTTCCCACATAGCTGCATCTGTACTCACAACTGCTGCATGTTTGGACTAGATCTTTTACAATAAAGGAACAGACAGATTTAAGAACTAATTGGCGAAAATTTTACAATATTGCATTCTTTCTCCCCCCAGGAAGCCACTGACAGCAACCAAATAATAATGGACTGCTTCCTCCGTTTTTATCTTTGTCAGACAGTAACTACACTGAGTTGTACAAATCTTTATATAGATACATGGATAGATGCATAGATTGAAAGATATATAGAGAGAAAGATGTATGTGTATCTGTATCTATCTATAATATATAATTTTTGGATACAGCCTCATTGTTAGAAAGAAGAATCAAGTTGTTTTGTTTCCTAATTAGAGCTAGTTGAAACATTCCAATTCTAAAATTTTATAATTAAAAAAAAAGAGACAATTTTTTAACCGTGGAAATAAAAACAGAGAACCAAATGCTTAAAGGGCCTCCTTCTCCTGTGAATTCAAACTGTGTGTGTATCTGTTGGTATTCTCAGTTACCATGTTTCAGCACCCAGATCTGGTAAATGCATGATTAACTGCTGTGTTTGCATTCTCAAATGTGGATATTTACACCCAGGACTTTTAGAGTTGGCCTCTAAGTATATGGATGTAATTTTGCTGTCACAATACCTGCCTCCACATTGTCACAATCATGATGACAAATTATGAATGCAAAATTACAGGGGAATTTGCAGGAACAAGACAGCACTCACAAAATTAGAACAGTAGTCTTCCACCATTACTTACACTCAGTAGTATCTTACTCCTCAAAAAATCCCACTGAAATCAAATTCTTGTGCCTTAATGTTGCCTCATAATTTGTTATGGTCAGTGAAATGTGGCTGTGAGTTGTGAAATCAGTAGGAATACTTGAGGAGTTGGATATTGAGGAAGAGTGGCAGAACTGGGCCCTCAAGGTATGTTTACAGTGAAGGTGGATGAGCAATTTCCAGTTTAGGTAGACACACCCATACTACTTCTGACTGACCTAGAGCATTAAAAAGTGTAGCCGCAACGGGGCAAATATGTGCCTAGGGTTTGAGACAGAATCATATTTGGACAACTAGCCTGTCCTGCTGCTCATATCTCTGTGGCTACACATCTATTTTTAGCACAGTAGCACAATCAGAGCTAGCATGGTTATGTCTACTCCAGCCAGAGATTACACGTCCAATTCCATTGTAGACATACCCTTAAAGAGAGTGCTGAGACTCAGCTGAAAACCAGACCCTCAGTGTATACATTTCACATGTGCACAAAAAAGGATGTCCCTTTAAAATAAGGTCCACACCATGCAGTAAAACAAAAAATACAGCTGTTGCAAGGAGCACGCTATAATATTTTCAATATAATCATAATTCTAGGAACTTAGTCACCTTTCAGATAGCTAATTATTACCTTTAGGGGTACCATTCATTTTTAATATTACATGATGCTGTCATTATGGGGTTCTGTGCAGCTAACAACTAAGGAATAACATCCTTTTATTAGCGGCGGTTTTATCATTAACTGGGATGAAGTATAGTGGCATAGAGCTGAAAATAGAAACTTTTGGGATGTTCAAGCTACAGCAACAAAATAGAGATTTTTGTAATTTCTCTGTTTTCAAAGCAAATTTTTTAGCAATATTTTGGCATTTTTGACAACCTGCATGTTAAACTCTGTCAGCAAAGAACAGAAATCCAATACCCTACGAGCAACGAGGTCAAAAGAACAGTCCAATAATTAAGAGTCTTACATAAGAATCTGTATAAAACCCAGGAGGATAGGCTAGTTGAAAAAGATTAAAGGAAAAAGCTTGTTTATAGATTTCATTTTTCTGCCACAAGAACCTAAATAAGCTCAGGGTGGTGCTTCCACCTTAACCCTCCCCCAGCTCCGCTATATGAACACAAACTTCAGAATACAAGATTATTATTAACATCTTTGTTAGATTCATCATATTTTACACATGCACTCAGAATGACTCAGGTTCTATCTTCAGGTGAAAGCTCATGTAAAATATTTCTGGTTAGTCTAATCAAGATTTTATCAAAATGATCTTTCTTTTTGGATTGACCTGTTGGCTCGGCTAATACAAAAACTCATTATTCATGAACTCAGACTTATTAAGTGTTCACTTTCAAACTCAGATTCATAAGCTACTGTAACATGAAAACTAGGAGGACAACAAAGAGTTCTGTGAATTAATTTATTCTTACATAATCATGTCTATGCATAAAGTAGACATCTTTCACATTCTATGACTTGCCTATTCTTCATTAAAAAGACCAAGGATAAGGTTTCTATCTCATTAATACTTGATTTAAAGAAACAAGACTTTTGAGTTTTCTCTGCAATAGTACAGCAATCTTATTATAAATGAAAATTAGTATATAGCGATAAAGTGTTCTATAATTGTAAAACAGGGCGTAGCTTGAGTCAGCAATGCTACTTAAATGGATTTGGGCTTGAGACTGAGTAAAAACTCCACACTAGACAAGACTATATTGTAATTTTATCTCAATTCTCACAATATTTGGCATTTTTCTTAAACCCCAGCATCTGGCATCAGCTATGTGGGAATCTCAGCTTTCATTGTGATCCCTCTTGGCTACAGAGAAAAGCTTGAAAACATCAACTCTAAAGATTCAGAAGAGTCCTACATTTATTATTTTTTAAATCTCTTCAAGTTTTAAACCAATCACATCACTTTTAGGGAACTAACTCCTCATTTTTGAATGCTTGAGGTTGGCATTGACAATACTGCATATGTTAGATAATAGGCAGAACCATAGTTGACGTTCTGTGCTGCTGTCCAGAAGGCACAGTACAGAAATTGCAGACCAGGAAGAATAGGGCAGAAGTGGCTTCAGAATTCAGGACTATTCCAGCCTAAAATGACACTTCCCTCCCCCTGCATAAATTAAAGCAGTTCCAGTGGCTGCTCTAATGTATAGATAACTTCTGAGAGATGCTCCTGGGAGAATCTCCATATATAGCATACACTGCAGTTATTCCCTCGCCCATTGACTTCCTCCCTTTCAGCACACCACTTTCATCTGTGCTTGTGAAGGGGCTCTGTTATGCCTGAGTTTTCCTCTGGCCCCTTGCAACATAGATCTGACCTCTCTATGCCACTGGAGCAGCATAAGGAGCTAGGACATTGGAGGAAAGGAGCGGCAGGGGTGAAGGAGGATCTGAATCTGACCCTATCACTTTAAACATTAGGAGCCTGATTCTCCATTGCCTTGCACCTTTGGTAGATGTTTAAACCTATGCAAAGTGAATCTAAAAGTCTCCCATTCCAATCTGGTTGTATTTTACATCCAGTTTTCAAAGATGTGAATGACTATTTAAGTTGCAAGGCAGTGGAGAGTTAGGTCTAATATAACAAATAAACCAGGATTCATGTCCAAATTATATACTGTGCTGATTCACTACATGCAAGAATCCATATAGGGAATCCTTTGAACTACAGAAGAAACAGATCCTGGCTTGATTCAGCTATGGCAGCTTGTGCGTTTATGTTTGTGTGTGTGAGGCGAGAGAGAGAAAAAAAATTGCTACCACTGACATATCTTAGGACATAAGATTTCTGACAGCAGTCATTTTGTGTGGAGATGTTTCCCACAAACCCCTGCACTGCTGAGGGACAGAGCTGGCCAGAGAAGCCCCCAAAGTGGAAAGCAATGGTCAAGGAGGATTATGGCTGAGCAATGGGCTGCTTCCGAACTCTGTTTCATCAGGGTTTTTCTGGAGTCCCGGTCAAGATGGCCTTCACCAGCAGAATCTGTAGGCAGGATGCTAGTATAAACATCATCTGGCTTCCCAGGGTGACTCCCACAGCAGGTGGAGCATCCTCGTTGTAGTAAGGAGGTACAAATTACAAGCCCGTTCCAACAGGGCTGAACATAATACTCAATTATATGAGCCCAGGCTATATTATGACCCATTCTTCTTAATGTATCGCTAGATTTAACACCCAGATCTTGAAAGTTTGGATGTGACATCTTTTAGACTATAAGCACTTTGGTGCTGGAGCTCATATATATTTGTACAGTGCCTAGCACAGTGGGGCTCTGACCTGCCTGAGATTTCTAAGCAGCAAAGCAATAAATAATAATATGTGACTATTAGCCAGGATGGGCAAGGATGATGTCTTTAGCCTCGGTTTTGCCAGAAGCGTGGAATGGATGACAGAGGATGGATCACTTGATGATTACCTGTTCTGTTCATTTCCTTTGACGCACCTGACATTGGCCATTATCAGAAGACAGGATACTTTGGTCTGACCCAGTATGGCCGTTCTTATGTTCTTATGGCAATGAACTCTTTCAACTCTGGATGAGATTTTTAAAAGTATTCAGCATTGGCCTAATTCTGTTCCTTTTGAAGTCAACAGAAATTCCCTTTGATTTTGGCTTCAGTTGGCTTAGAGCTAGGCCAACACTGAGGCTATGTCTATGCTATACCATTTACAGTGGTTGTAGAACTTCTGGTGAAGATGCTCTAAGCCAAAGGGAGAGAGCTCTCATGTCGGCTTAATAACTCTTGCCTCTGCGAGCGACAGTAGCTCTGTCAGCAGGAGAAGCTGTCTTGCTGACACAGCGCTGCCTACACCAGCACTTAGGTTGGTATGACTTCTGTCACTCAGGAGTGTGGATTATTCACACCTTGAGTGATGTAGGTTATACTGAAGTAATTTGTAATGTAGACACAGACCTGAGTTCTTTTGAAACTCCCGCTTCATCTACCTTTCTTTTTCAGGAGGTGGGACTTTCCATAAAAGATTTTGGAGGTACACTGAAGGCCCAGTTTTCTAGACCCCTATACTCTCTTTAAATACAGGAGCAGTAAATGATTTCTTCACTGAACAATCAAAAGTTGGGGAAGAATACAAATCCAGATTTGAATAAGGTTTTTCCAGTTTACAGATAAATATTCAACTCATTATTCAAAACACTCTGATAAAAATGTCTCCAAGAGCAGACTAAGCTCTGCTTGTACTAGTCACACAAAAGAGGCAGCGACAGAAAGGGAGGTTGATACCGAAAAAGAGCAATCAGTTTAAACCTGAAGTAACAGGCAAGCAGCAGCAAAAGAACTTGGAGAAAAGGTCTAAGTTATGCTTGACTAGATTCTCTACTGTATGTAAATATAGCCTACATTGCCCCTGTGAATTTAAGCATTGCTATCTGACCCCTCTGTGAACTGTACATCGTTAGGCTAAAACACCCAGCTTTTCTAAAGTGGTAACAAATTAAAAACCCTCTTTAAAATAAGATACATGAGCTATAGTAAACCACTACTTTAAATTCTTCATTTAAAAGGCTGTAGCCCTCAGTTATCTTACTGCCGAATACTGCAAGGCAATTAGATGGTTTTGAAACCATGTACATTTATGGATTCATCTTTCTTCTTGAAACAATATGGTTCAGAAACTGGGCTTTTCCCCTGTCAATAACATCTTATTCTTAGATCCTCTCTCTTAGCTAGTAAGCAGTATATTTTATTTATAATTGCCAAATCCGTAAATTCTGCTAAAGAAACATTTCCATTGAATGGGAATTTTGCTTGAGTGAGGACTACAGGATTTTGCCTAATAATAAAACTAATACTTTGCTTTTCCACATTGTGTTTCATTTGAGCATCTCACAGCAGTTTCCAAATCATGCCTACATGGCACAAGACTCACATGAAACAGATAAGATGCTACAGGTTTTCAGGACGGTATACGGAGAAATAGGCCTTATACTTTCATGGTGTGCACATCACAAGCACAGCAACTCGCTACTAAATGCGACAAGTTTCTACATACAGGGCAAAACCATTTATTTGGTGTTCTGCTATAACAACTTACATCACAAAAGTACTTTGCGGAAGAAGAGCAGCAAACCACCGCAAAATGAACATGGGCTAACAAATCAGGGGAGGAGTCAGTGCAGTAACAATAAATAAGATATAGCAGTAGTCCTTTCTGTGGCAACAATGTTAATGAACTTTTGCATCTGCAGAGCTGAAAAACTGTTTCACAATATCAAGTAAAATCCCTCCCAAATAGTACCTGATGTGGATGGCTTTAAATGAAATAGCTCCTAGAAAGAGTGTATTTCACAAAATATCAACAGAAGCAATGATTAGTAACATAATACAAAAGTTGGGCTTTAGGAAGTACGTCACTAGACATCCTAGAAAGAGATGTTCTATGTGTGGGAAAGTCAGCTAAAACTATACAGTAAGAATCATCACCATGCACAATCACAGCTCTTGCATTGCACATAGAGTTACAGAAATTGAGGGCTTGGCTACACTCAAAACTCCAAAGTGCTGCCACGGGAGCACTCCCATGGCAGCGCTTTGAAGTGCGAGTGTGGTCGCAGCGCCAGCGCTGGGAGAGAGCTCTCCCAGCGCTGCATGTAATCCACCTCCCCGTGGGGATTAGCTTGCCGCGCTGGGAGCCGCGCTCCCAGGGCTGGGGCACTGTTTACACTGGCGCTTTGCAGCGCTGTAACTTGCTGCGCTCAGGGGGGTGTTTTTTTCACACCCCTGAGCGAGAAAGTTGCAGCGCTGTAAAGCGCCAGTGTAGCCAAGGCCTGATAGATTGCAACACTTTGGCCTTGATTCAAGGAAACAGTTAAGTACGTGTTTAACTTTAAGGATGTGTTAACCACTGTACTGAATGGGGATGCTTTCATGAGTTGGTGCCTTGGTTAACTATTACATCAGGGCTCCATATTGATACTGAGGAAAATAGAAACAAGAAAGTAATTGCAAATAGAGAACCTGACACATGGAAACTTGATACAATGTAATACCAGAAAAAGAATACCAGAAAATCAGGAACCAATCTGACAGAGAAAAATAAAAAATAAATATTCTCAACAAAGAGTGGAGGGAAATCACCAGACTTCAAATCTCAAGTGTACGGATATAAAAATTGCACAACCAATTGGTTTTGAGAGTTAAGGTGTGGAAGCTCAGCCTGTCTTCATAACTGACCAGCCACCACCCATGCTGCTGTGGCTTCACTCTTATTGTTACTCAATCTAGCTTTGATCTAGTTAGATACAAGCTAGCTCAGATATGTCTACACATGCTGCAGTCACACCTCCTGAATGCAATGCAGAAACATCCTTTGGCACTTCTGAAAATCCAAGCTGTAGGTAGGTGCCTAAATATATATTTAGAAAACTAACTTTAGGCTCCTACTTTTGAAAATAGTGGCTAGTAACATTTATTCTATCTACCTATAATGTCTTTTAAAATTACAAATGCATATGAAAATATAAATATTTAAATATAACCATCTTCTCCCAACTTTCTGTGTCACTAGCTTTCTTGCCTACAAGGGGCTTCACATGGAAGAATCCCTACACCCACAATGAAGTCAACAAAACTCAACCAGAAGCATCTTGTAGAATCAAATAGTAGTCTCTCTGGGCAGGGACTGGGTCTTCATATGCATTTTGACAATGTCAAACACAGTGAGGCCTTTGGATACTACTGTACCTTATCTGAGATCTTTGTACGAAGTCATGCCACAGTGAATATAAGGATATATAGATATAGATATGGAAAAGGACAAATTTTATATATATGCGGGTATATATATTCAATATTACTAATAATGAGGAGGATAAAAGAGGACAAGAATCCATCCCTTTTAAAAGAGATTCTCTTTGTATTCTTTTCTATTTTAAAAAATAATTTTAAAAAAAGCCCAGTGAAGCCTCATTTCTTCCAGATCTCCTTTCCATGGAGAAGTGTTTTATAATTTTTTTTAATCAATGTGCATAATGCAGGGGAAGAGGTTTCTATCTGCAGAGGATCATCACATTTTTAGAAGCAATACTGCTGTTATCACAAGAGTGGCCCATTAGCTGTGGTGATAACTAGCACAGCAGTGTGGGAATCACTTCTGAGATGTCATCAGCACTTCTGCTCCTAGGGAGTGTGCTTAAAATAGCCTCGTATGCACAGAGACATGCCTTAATATAATGAAAAAAAATTTTTTTTCCATTTTATGTTTGATCAGGTTTAGGTTCCCTTTAAGTTACATTTCCTAAAAACAAAATTATATCTTTCGTTTTGTGCAAATTTTTAGAATAAGAGGCATATCTGCAGAGACAAAATCTCATCACAGTGGTATCATTAATGTGAATGCTTTAGAAACCTTTTCAGAGTCATTTAACAGAGTACTGGCCCAACAAAGAAAATAACAGAACGCCACTAGCCATCACCTACAGCCCCCAGCTAAAACCTCTCCAGTGCATCATCAAAGATCTACAACCTATCCTTAAAGATGATCCCTCACTCTCACAGATCTTGGGAGACAGGCCAGTCCTCGCTTATAGATAGCCTCCTAACCTGAAACAAATACTCACCAGCAGCCGCACACCATACAACATAAACACTAACCCAGGAACCTATCCTTGCAACAAAGCCCGATGCCAGCTCTGTCCACATATCGATTCAAATGACACCATCATAGGACCTAATCACATTAGCCACGCCATCAGGGGCTTGTTCACCTGGACATCTACCAACGTGATATATGCCATCATGTGCCAGCAATGCCCCTCTGCCATGTACACTGGCCAAACCGGACAGTCTCTACGCAAAAGAATAAATGGACACAAATCTGACATCAGGAATCATAACATTCAAAAACCAGTGGGAGAACACTTCAACCTCTCTAACCACTCAGGGTATGGCTACATCTGGAATTTCAAAGCGCTGCCCCGGCAGCGCTGCGGGAGTGCTGCCGCGGCAGCGCTTTGAAGTGTGAGTGTAGTCAGAGCAGCAGCGCTGGGAGAGAGCTCTCCCAGCGCTGCATGTAAACCACATCCCTTACGGGTGTAGCGTGCAGCGCTGGGAGCCGCGCTCCCAGCGCTGCTGCCCTGATTACACTGACGCTTTACAGCGCTGTATCTTGCAGCGCCCAGGGGGGTGTTTTTTCACACCCCAGTTGCAGCGCTGTAAAGTGTGAGTGTAGCCAAGGCCTCAGTGACAGACTTGAAGGTGGCAGTTTTGCAACAAAAAAACTTCAAAAACAGACTCCAAAGAGAGACTGCTGAACTCAAATTAATATGCAAATTAGACACAATTAACTCAGGCCTAAACAGAGACTGGGAATGGTTGTGTCATTACACTAATTGAATCTATTTCCCTATGTTAAGTTCTCCTCACACCTACTATGGGTCATCTTAATTATCACTTCAAAAGGTTTTTTTCCCCTGCTGACGATAGCTCATCTCAATTGATTAGACTCTTCCTGTTGGTATGCATACTTCCATCTTTTCATGTTCTCTGTATGTATAAATATCTCCTGTCTGTGTGTTCCATTCTGTGCATCCAAAGAAGTGAGCTGTAGCTCACGAAAGCTCATGCTGAAATAAATTTGTTAGTCTCTAAGGTGCCACAGGTACTCTTGTTCTTTTTGCGGATACAGACTAATACGGCTGCTACTCCGAAACCTGAAATTTAACAGAGAGACAGTTTTCCTTGTTAACTAAAAAAAAAAAGGCTCCCCTTTTAGGGCCTAATCCAAAGCCTGTAAAAGTCAGTTGGAGTCTGCCTTTGGAACAGGCCCTGGGTCAGATGGCAGTTCTCAAACAGCAGGCAGGAAAGCAACATTTATTTTAGGCAGAACAAAACTATCCTAGCAATAGCAGACTGTGTCATATATTCTAAGAGTTTGCATTTCATAGGAACATAGACCTGAGGTCCATGTAGTCCAGTATCCTGGTTCTGACAGTGGCCAGCATCAGATATTTCAGATGAAAGTGTAAGAGCCTTGTGGTAGGCAGATGTGGGATCATCTGTTCCCATATACATTTCATTCTGCTCTTTAATAGTTAGAAATTGGCTTAAGCTCTGAAGTACAAGGTTTAATATCCCTTCTAAAAAGTTGGTGTCATTAATTATGATCGCTCTAGCAACTCAATTTCTGCCCTTGAATTAACACCACATATTGTTTTACTTAGTAAAATTTGCTCAGCTACCATAACAGCAAGTAGTATTTGCATGAAACACACCCCCTTGGTAGCAAGTGTTGATCCTGCTGAGAAAGGGTTAAGTAGCTTCTGCTGACTTGTTGGGACAAGTGACTAGTTACCTAAGCTGGAGATAAGTCAGGTAGGACTGTAAAAAAGCCACGAAGAGTCCTGTGGCACCTTAAAGACTAACAGATGTATTGGAGCATAAGCTTTCGTGGGTGAATTCCCACTTCATCTGGTTCTCTAGAAAGAGCAATCAGGATGAAAGAAGAATAGTCCAGTAGGTCAAGTACAAGCCTAGGACCTCACTTAAGAGAGGTTCAATTCCTTGCTCTACCACAGAATTCCTGTTCAAATTGGTAGTCTCTCTGGGTCTCTCCATTTGTAAAATGGGAAACACCTCACACAGAGGTCTTGTGAGTAGAGCTGCACAGACAGTTTTTTATTTTAGGGGCTGAACTGAAAAATAAAAATAAATCAGATTCAAATCAAAACCAATTTTAAAAAAATTCATCAGATTGAAAAAACTTGAAAAACATTTTATTTTGAATTGACCAAAACATTTCATTTGATTCAAAGCAATTTTTTCCAACGTTTTCATTTCAGTTTAACTGGTTATGAGTGTTTTTTCACCCTTCTTTGTGTTTTGTTTTGTTTTTTATTTGGCCAAATTTGAAAACAAAATGCCATTTCAAAATGAAAAGCTGAAATGAAACATTTTGACATTTTTTAAATGAATCATTTAAAATGAAAAAGTCAATGTGAAATGTTTAGTCTTTTTTCTAATGTTTCTTATTTTATTTTAGCCAAAACTATTTATTCAATCTGACCTGAATTTGTGAATAGTTTTGGTACCACAAAAGTACATTTTTTGGTTAAAACAAATCAGTATTTTTACTGAAACAAATTCACTTAGCTCTTATTGTGAGACCAAATGCATTAAAGCTTTTATGATACTTGGATGTTATGGTAAGAGGGATTGTAAAAGTACTTAAGATAGGTATTTAGATAGGCAGAGAAGGACCCCAGGACCCAATCCTAGGTAAAAGGTTTGAGCAGAACTTTTTAAAAACTTACTCTTTGTTGATAAAGCCAAATCCCTGGAAAAGAGGTCATTTGGACTCTGCACAGCGTGTAGAGTGCATTTGTGGAGCAGTCTGAGAAAGATGCAGGTTCAAAAGATCCACATAAACCATATTACAAATGTTAGTTTCGTTTTAGCCACAAAAATCAAAGATCCCAGTAATGAGGATTCCACTGCACCTTTCACTTGCGCTTGGTCCTGCAGTTCTTTTCCATGCAGAACTCCCATTGGTTTCACTAGGAGTTTACTGTTGGAAGACTAGGTTCAAGGAGTTTGTTTCCCTATATGTTTAGATATTACAGCCTATATAGGACAGTCTATTCAAACTGTTGTTTGTAAGTTCAAGTCCTTTGGCATATAGTTCTGACCTGCCTTTCACAACAATGGACATTATACTATAGGGAGAGAATGTGGTCAAATATTTTTTACTAAAATATGGGCTCTGTAATCCTTTGACACACATATCTATATACATTCCAGTAGCATCAATGGGAGCTACAGGCTAATATTCATCCAAACACATTCTGGTCTCAGTTCCATTATCCTTGATCGGGAAAATCTCCCGTTGGCGTTAGGAGGCCAGTAGGAATCTTTGATTTTGTAAAAATTGGGTCCATTAAGGACAAATTAATGTACTGTAAATGTCAGAGGACTCTTAGACCTGTAGAAGCCATTGTGCTATGTTCAAGACACAAATGGAATTATAATGTAGAAAGCTTAGTGATCTGGTCAATTTCCCCAATAAGCTAACGAGAGTTGTGTCTCCAGGAGAGAATAAATCTCATAGTGACTACTCTTATTTTATTAATTATTTAGACTTTGCCCTGAAATCACAGTGTTCAAGGGAAGGGTGTTTAGGATCAAGTGTCCCAGTTTGGAACCATTTTTATTACCACTGCTAGTTATACCAAGTGACTAACCTAGACTGTAAAATCTGCAACACAAGAACTTGTCTATCCCTATGTCCAATAAGGTGCTTAACATCACTTTTAGGAGATACAAATACAAAAAAAAATGATGACTTTTTTTCCTTTTTTTATATATCAGTGTACACAGGGGCTGTTTGACTTGCATGTACTATTTCCATCTTCATTCTCTTTTTTTATTTCTCTATGTGTCCTATTTGCACTACATCTGTTATTTTTATTCTACATTTTTCACTCTGCTTATTTCTTTCTTTGCTCTCCATTCTGTACATTGATCTAATTTGTTTCTTTCTTCCAACTCTCAGCCTTACTCCCTTTCAATTTTCTTCCTGTCAGCAAGTGGTTTTGCTGGTACTCATTATATTATGGGAACATGTCATTCAGAAGATTTTTTTTTTAATTAAAATGATACAGGAATGATTCCTCTCTGGAGGAACACATCCAGTCTGATTTCAAATGTTCAACTGTAGGAACTGGGGGATGTAACACTCTAGGCAGGATTCTGACTTATGAATCTAAGGTCTTGTAACCACATAAATGTCCCTCACTATGAAAAATTAGGATAAGGAAGGAAGGGAAATACATATAGGCAGAAACCTCTCTTCATTGATGTTTCCCAAATGTTCTTTAATTGAAGGTGTTATTTACTTCAAAAGCCACTAAGTCTTTCTTGCCTGCAGTGGTCCTATGCAAATACTGAGCAAATTGACCATCCTTGGGTTTCAGCCACATGAATTTGCTCAAGTATAAGCATCAGAGATCAGAATATAGTTTCTTGTCTTTGTTTTCAATATCACAATCAAGTAGTTTACATTACACACTTATAACCAGATATATTCTGCTTTAAAAATCACAGCCATTTAAAAACTACCAAGGTCCAAAACAGTATCTCACATGGTCACATTTTCCCTGTTATCTCAAAAAGGCCAAACTGAATATCTGAAACAAAATAGCTGCTGGGCTGGAATCTTGTATGCCAAGTATTAGCCTCAAGCAAAATTTTACAGCGGGGATACTTAACCTGTAGGTAGAGCTTCATAATGGGAATACTGCCAGATCCTAGACTACAACCAATGCTACTGGGCACCAGTATAATATTTAATTTACACTTCTTACAAAGCTAGCAATTTTTTGTTAATCTCACCGCCTAAGTGAAAATCTCATCCCAATTCACTGCCCTCATGAACTCATCAATGGTCTTTTAACCACTGCTGTGATTTTCAAGTGGAAATAATAAAATGGCAAGAGTTAAATATTAATATTTAGATCTTGCATTGTGCCTTTCTTTGATACTAATTACAACTTGAACTTCACTTAACTGAAAAAGACTGTAGACTTCACTCAATTAGCCGTAATAGGATTAAAATATAGCTTTGGAACAGAAGATTTAAACAGAAAAAAAAAACCTGGCAAATACTGCATGTACCAAATTAATCTCAAAATAAATATGCAGCCTTGGGTAAAAAAAGTGGAATGTAGAATGTTGGAGTGGAGGGGAAGCTTTCTCTTTGACAACTGCTGCAATTTACAATTTGTGGATTATGATTCATTTAGAACAGTATTTTTTTCCATTTGGCCTAAGCACTCTTGAAATAGATATTGCCAGTCAAATAAGGTTTCTTCATACACAACTGTGATGCAACTTGTTATGCTGAAATAGTGTCCAGTTTTGCGCATCACATTTTTATTTATTAAAAGGATTTTCTATGGCGCTTGTCTCTGTGAAACTGGAGCATCACACAGACACACATGAATTTATTCTATCCCCCACCCTTAGTATTCGTTTACCCATTTTACAAGTGAGGTGCAGAAATTAAAGCAGTGTATCTATCTGCACTAGAGAATTGAAACACTGGTATTCGAGCCAGCAGACAGCACTGATGTGAGTACCATCAGTGTTGCATGTGTCCATATTACC
Organism: Gopherus flavomarginatus; assembly: GCF_025201925.1. Taxonomy (NCBI): domain Eukaryota; kingdom Metazoa; phylum Chordata; order Testudines; family Testudinidae; genus Gopherus; species Gopherus flavomarginatus. The sequence goes on along the minus strand of NC_066617.1, from coordinate 50,811,301 downwards.
CATGCAGTTTTGGCTGAACATTTACTCTGCATCTACACTTGCTGTGTACTACACAATTGCAGTTTCTGTCCTGTGTACCTACTGCACAGTTCCCTGAATCTTCCCTGAATCAGTGGGTTAGGGTGATTTTTGAAAGGCTTTGGGGTGGCTTTTGGCATTGTGGCAGAAGATATCAGTTTGCCATAACTCACTGGGAAGCTCTCATCATTGTCTGCCCCTAAGTACCAGTGCCATTTCTTGTCCTTGTCTCAAAACAGAGGCCAAGATACATAGTCTGTGTTCATTCCTTGCTCAGCAAGAAAAGTTTTGTGTGGAACTTCAGTAAAGCAGTCATAAGGAGGCAAGTCATCTGCAGCAAGGTAGTACAATACATGTGGAGATGAGGAACAGAGACCAGCAGCTAATGGCATTCTGGTTGTAATGGCCATATTCCCCCAGGCCTGGAATAGCTGACTCAATGCAGTATGGTATAAATGGTCCAGAGAACCACAGTGACAGATGAAGCAAGTTGCTCTAGACATCTGGAATGAGTAGCAATGGCTCTATAACTCCAGAATCTGGGAAGATTTTTTTTGTAGCTCATTGGCCCCAACCTAGTCATGTCAGACCAACCAGGATGAGTATTCTACTCGCTATAGAAAAGTAAGTGGCAATTTCCTGAGGGAAGCTGATTAACCTGGCTGGTTACTGGCCATTCGGGGAGCAGTTTGGGGTTAGGAAGTTCATAGTGGGTGATGTTGTCAGGAAAGTGGACAAGTCAATACATAGCATGGCCAATGTGCCAGAGATCAAAGAGGCTTTTGAACAAACACGATAGCTTCTTCTTGGGCAGTAGAGACAATAGAAGGGATGAATACTGGAAGCAAGTGGAGGCTAAGGAAGGAGAAACTTCGTGGAGCAGAGGCAAAATTGATATATCTACCCCTTTACAAATACTAATGGCAGCATTCATGAGGACCCAGGAAAATTCCCTCTCCAGCCCCAATAAAAGGCTGCATACCTGTTGCAGAAAATCTCTTTGTCCACTAATTTCTTGTCCCCCTGAACAAGCTTGGCTACAGCCTACATTGTTTTGTCTGGTTCTTGAGTCCCACAGATAAATCATGAGATCATAGCAATGTTTCAGTTGTATTCCAATGTGACTTCAAGTACTTCTGGAGAATATCTGGGATTTATTTTCTTCTCCTCATCCTTCTTGCCCCTCACAACTGCATTGCAAGGCACCTCAAGCTGATTGGAAGGGTGAATTGCAAAGATTTGGTCTTTTTTTATTTTATTTTTTTTGGTAAGAAAGACCTTTTTTCTGGCCTGACCTATTACTATTGTCCAAGGTTTCGTTATTGTTGACCCTAAAGTCCTTTGATCTCTGCCAGAAGATAGTAGTTATGCAGCACTATTTGTACACTAACGTGACTCTGTGCCATGAAGATCAGAAAGTAAACTAGACAGGCAACTTATGTGATTGGATGCATTGAAGAAGAAGAATGTTTGCATCTTTCAAGCTATTACACTATGCTCAGCCTGGCACTGCACTGGCAGAGATCACCAGGACAGAGGAGGACATGATCGTTAGCATTGCTCAAAGCAAGCCTAAACTAAACAGTGGTGTGAATACCTGTGCATCAATGGAAATAATTGTATTTTGGGGGTATGAGATTTGTTACTGGCATGGTAGGGAGAGCAAATGGTGGTTAGCATATCAGATTTCTCCAATGGAGAAAAGGTCTAAGTAATTTGTTAATTGTGTGGACAAAGTATCTATGGTACTATCAGGAACAGAAGCCCGATTTTCCAAGTTCTTATCCAGTGACTTAATTAGAAGACCTTCATTTCAAACTTCTACCTTTCAAGGGACAGAGATTCAACCACCCACCAAAATTATAGTCTCAAACGACTGCATGTGGGCTCACACCACTGACCAGTGCATGAAAACTTCAGGATACAAAAGTATATCTGGATAACTTTCTAGCTGACAGTTCCCAACAGGAAAAAGCAAAATAACCAAAGAAAAAGATCAGATATTTAGAGATGATTGTCATTCTTTATAAAGATTAAGGGACTTGTAGCTCTTAAAAACTGCATTCCTGTATTAATCCAAAGGCCAGCCATTGTACAAGCAGCCACCGTGCATGCTGCCAGACATTGCTTTGCTTGTGATCTGAGGCTTGACATGAAGGTACCACCTTCTGAATGGAAGAGAGTTAATTCTTCATATTGAATCATTCTTGGGCCCCCAATAATGCTCCATTTTATGGCAAATATATAAAATTTAATTTGAAAAGAATAATGTTTACATATGATTTGCAGTCTGAAAACATCATAAAAGACAGGTTTCAGAGTAGCAGCCGTGTTAGTCTGTATCCGCAAAAAGAACAAGAGTACTTGTGGCACCTTAGAGACTAACAAATTTATTTCAAAATGAGCTTTTGTGAGCTACAGCTCACTTCTTCGGACTCATAAAATAGAACACACAGACAGAAGATATTTATACATACAGAGAACATGAAAAGGTGGAAGTATGCATACCAACAGGAAGAGTCTAATCAATTGAGATGAGCTATCATCAACAGGAGAAAAAAAACCTTTTGAAGTGATAATTAAGATGACCCATAGAAGGTGTGAGGAGAACTTAACATAGGGAAATAGATTCAATTAGTGTAAAGACCCAACCATTCCCAGTCTCTGTTTAAGCCTGAGTTAATTGTGTCTAATTTGCATATTAATTCGAGTTCAGCAGTCTCTCTTTGGAGTTTGTTTTTGAAGTTTTTTTGTTGCAAAACTGCCACCTTCAAGTCTGTCACTGAGTGGTTAGAGAGGTTGAAGTGTTCTCCCACTGGTTTTTGAATGTTATGATTCCTGATGTCGAAAGATCGAAACAACAGACTGGACTTCTACATAGATTGCTTCCGTCAATGTGCATGGGCTGAAATTGTGGAAAAGCAGCATCACTTGCCCCATAACCTAAGCTGTGCTGAACACAATGCCATCAACAGCCTCAAGAACAACTCTGACATCATAATCAAAAAGATTGACAAAGGAGGTTTTGTTGTCATCATGAATAGGTCGGAATATGAACAAAAGGCTGCTAGGCAGCTCTCTAACTCCACTGACCGCTATACTTACCTACATGCCTCAAGGTTCCATCCAGGACACACCACACGATCCATTGTCTACAGCCAAGCTCTAAGATACAACCGTGTTTGCCCCAATCCCTCAGACCGAGATAAACACCTACAAGATCTCTATCAAGCATTCTTAAAACTACAATAGCCACCTGCTGAAGTGAAAAAACAGATTGACAGAGCCACCTACTACAGTACAGGCCCAACAAAGAAAACAGCAGAACGCCACTAGCCATCACCTACAGCCCCCAACTAAAACCTCTCCAGAGCATCATAAAAGATCTACAACCTATCCTTAAAGATGATCCCTCACTCTCACAGATCTATTTCCCTATGTTAAGTTCTCCTCACACCTTCTATGGATCATCTTAATTATCACTTCAAAACGTTTTTTTTTCTCCTGCTGATGATAGCTCATCTCAATTGATTAGACTCTTCCTGTTGGTATGCGTACTTCCACCTTTTCATGTTCTCTGTATGCATAAATATCTCCTGTCTGTGTGTTCCATTCTATGCATCCGAAGAAGTGAACTGCAGCTCACGAAAGCTGATGCTGAAATAAATTTGTTAGCATAAAAGAAGTGATGAGTTTTTACATTCATGTTTGCACCAGCTGGAGTGGGTAGTTGTAATCTGTGCATTTTGGGATAGGGCTTAATTATGGTTTCAGGTATACGGATATTTTAGAAAACAAGAAAGCTTTTATAAGAAGAGGAGTCGGTCAAACTGTTAGATGAACTTCATGTATGATTTGTTAAAGGAATTCTAGGTAGACTGCTGAGCTAACAAGGTGACGCTCAGAATAATGTATGAGGACAAAATGGATTTTTTAATTTTAATATATTCAAGCAGGAGAAAATAAATAATCCTGATTTTTGTAAGGAGGTGGGCAACCATAAACACATCCAGTAATATCAATGTTTTCTGGAAAAGTCAAAGCTGGTTTGCAGTCATCTGAGGAAGACCAACGACTGTAATATGATTACTTTCACCTCCGCACCCCATTACGCCTAGATCTAGCCTGAGAGCTCAGTCTCTCATTTTCATGAGCAGTATAAAACTCTGCCACAAAATGTAAATTAAAAAAAAGCAATTATTCATTGGATCCTAATAAACAATAGTTTACTTCCCTACATTTGATTTTTTTATTTAGCGATAGTTCTGGCATCCAAATTGGCAACTAATTGCACTGACAGTAAAATGGGATCACCACAGCACAGCTTTTATGCATTTGTCCTAATAAATGTCAGTTGAAGCTCAACCATTCACTTCACTAGATGCTAATTTAGGCTGAATACCACCAGCTTTCTAGAGAGAGAGATTTTGCTTTAAAATAAGATTAATCTCACAAGTGAAGTGTAACTTTCTTTTCTTTATAATAATAATAAAGGCCTTTGGTTATCCATTAAATCTGAATTACAGGTTTAACAAACACTTGCATAAGAATTATTAATATTATCCTTCAAAATTTGATATAATTACTAATTCAATGAATGCTACTTAATAGCTTGGAAGTCAGGTCTCTTCAAAAATTCAGTTACCATAGCTTTTGCCACAGACCAGCAGTACTGTAATTGCAAAGCTCTTTTTCACTATGCTCCTTCAACTTAACTTTCTCCATACAAGTCCAAAACTTGAGCTGGTGTTCTTCAGATATATCACTAGTGCAGTTTAGTTGGTGCCCTAGTCCATCACACCAAATGCTTACTGTTGGTACTCTTCTGATCTGCAGATTTACCTGATTTACCCTCTTTGTCATAGACAGGTGGAAATTGCACCTCCCTGCACCAGTGAAACTGCTGTAACTCAGGAGACGGATTCATGACCAGGAAGGGCAGACGGTGTTTGCACCATCACTCTCTACATTCACTATGGGAGGACAGCTTTAAACTATGTTTGCAGTGTTGTAGTCATGTTGGTCCCAGGATATTAGTGAGACAGGTAGGTGAGGTAATATCATTTATTGGACTAACTTCTGTTGGACAGACAAGTTTTGAAGCTACAAAGAGCTGCTCTTCAGATCTATTACCTCACCCAGCTTATCTAGCTTTAAAGTATGGCTGTCCTAGGTGATTCCAGCTGTTGGACCCCGGCCATGCTCCTTCTGGGCTAGCACCACCCATTTGTGGTGTATACCAGTCAGCTTCAGGACACTCAGCAGAGAAGGTTTGTGGCGCGCTCTTGGTGGACTTCCCACCTGTCACTAGAGACTCTGAACAGATTCGTGATGTCGAAAGATCGAAACAACAGACTGGACTTCTACATAGATTGCTTCCGTCAATGTGCATGGGCTGAAATTGTGGAAAAGCAGCATCACTTGCCCCATAACCTAAGCTGTGCTGAACACAATGCCATCAACAGCCTCAAGAACAACTCTGATATCATAATCAAAAAGATTGGCTGGTGGAAGGCAGCATATCCTGTGGCTGGATCAAATCTTTTCCTCTCCTGCTCAGCTCTTTCTTCTACACTGTACATCACCTTTTACACAAAGAATCACAAAGTGCTTTATAATCTGAACAGGTGCCAGTTTTACATCCTTAGAGAAGTATTTCATAAGAGAGAAATGACTCTAAATTTTGAACAGACATGAGCCAGCACTAATGCCTCCTTCATCTAATAAAGGTGAAGATCATGCTGAACTCTCCTTTTCAGTAGCAGAAAAGGGCTAGATTGATGATCTCCATGTTATAGGAATTATTGCCCAGAAGTGGTTACCAGAAGTGGGTCAAAAGGTATCAGAAGCTATGTGCAGAAATAGACATCACAAAAATAAAATGGTCCAAAGAATGACAACAAAAATGATGAGGCATATGGTGGGACCAGAGGGCTTCACATGAAGAGGAATTAAAAAGACTAGGCCTATGTAGTTTGGAGTATGAAGAGACATAACAAAGGTATTCAGATTAATGAATGAGATAGAGCAGATGAGGCAGGAACTATTATTTGTCCTCTCCCATAATGTAAGCATAAGTGCCCTCCTTGTAGCTGAAAGATAACTAATTTAAAATGAATATCATACAAAAATAGATGTGAACACAATATATCATTAACTTGTGGGAATCATGGCCACCGGATATTATTTCAGCAAATAGGCTGGCAAGATTTTAAAAAGAATGTAACCACAGTTACATTAGCGTGGATAACTTCATATCATATAGGTTATTAAACTGATCATCAGCTGGAATCAGGAAGAATTGGGCCTTCTGTCCTTCCTCAAAGCAACTGACACTGGGCACCTGTCAAAAACAGAATATTAAGACTAGGTGGATCATTCATCTGTTCCATTATAGATAACCCTTTCCTCCTGTGTGCTATTATTGTAGCTATGCTGTCACAAAAGAGGAATTGCCTTCAGCACAGCTATAACATATTATGCAGACTCATCTATAACTGTCTTGTACTTGGATCTGACAAACTTTTGAGCAGGATGCACCATCCAGACAGCAATGTATTTAGGCTATATCTGTCTATCTATATGGGGGAATCAAAGCAGCTGTTCTATTAGCTTCTGTGTCTATAGTAAGGAGACATGTCAACAATAAGGTGGCTATGATTAATTATAAAAGATACATTCTCATACAGTGCAGACTCCCAGGTGTTTGGCCCAGTATAGTGAGAGTGGGATTTTGTGTGAAGTACATCATGCAAAATGAAGAAAAACATACCACACGACCTGTGGAATTGATTTGATGGGCCATGCACTCATCCCACTGACAGCAAGCCTGAGTGCCTCTGCATTCATGCAGCACCAATTAGGTGCACATGCATAGCATGCTCTACCTGAGGAAGGGGAACGTCAAACAGTGAAACTGGCCACAAAGCAGAGAGAAGTTTGTTCAAGAGGAGAGGCTCTAGGGAGCCCACTAACCAGGGCAACTCAGCCCCTTCCCTTCATTTAGGACAGACAGACACTGCAGCCCTGACTGGGGCTGCTCTGGACATTTGCTTTCCCTCAGTGCCCTGTAGCTGGACCTGAGGTCCAGTGCCACAGGCTGGAGGTAATTAGACTCTGAGAAGACAGTGGTAGTGAGCACAACTCCAGTGGGGAACAGTGAGCCCAGGATTGGGGTTCCAGAGGGTAACCAGGGACAAAGGACTTAAAGAGATGACAGCAGAGCCCAGGCTGAGAGCTGGCTGACTACAACTGTCTACAGTTCTTGAGTATCTGAAGTTTTGATTTCATTTTTTCATGCATACCTTCAAGAACCCTGAAAAACCCTCAGCTGGTGCTTTTTATCTATTTAGATTGTAGTTTCTTTGCGGCAGGGAGTCTCTTACTATTGACTCCATGGTGTTTAGCAAACATGGGCCTAATCTCACTTGGAACCTCTAGGCAGTACTAGATTACAAATAGAAATCATACAAATGTAGGACTGGAAGGGATCTCGATAGGCCATCTAGTCCAGTGCTCTGCACTGAGCATGACTAAGTATTATCTAATCTGTTCTTTAAAACCTTCAATGATGGAGTTTCCACAATCTCCCTAGTTAATTAGTTCTCGTGTTTAATTACCCTTACAGTTAGGAAGCTTTTACTAATATCTTATCTGAATTTCCCTTAATGTAATTCAAGCCCACTACTTCTTATCCTGTCCTTAGTAGTTAAGAAGAGTTTATCACCCTTCTCTTTATAAGTGCAACCTTTTACATAGTGGAAGACTTACGTCTTCCCTCAGTCTTCTCTTCTCCAGACTAAAAAAACCAGTTTTTTCAATCTAACCTCATAGGTAGGGCTCCGGGTCTGTCACAGAGGTTGCCCTGGGCAGCTGGTCCTGGGACCTCCCTAACAGCAGCCAGTGCGGCTGGCCCCAGAGACGGCCTGAGCAGCAGTCCCAGAGGTAGCATCAGCAGTGGTGGGTGGGTGGCCCTGGGAGCGGCTGGAGTGGCTGCTGCTTGGTGGCCCCTGTCAGCTGGTGCTACTGGCCCTTAGCAGCCCCCACCCCGAGCAGTGCCCCTCACCCCAGAGCTAAGATTTACTCAGAGGTATATAGTAAAGTCATGAACAGATCACAGACAGTGAATTTTTGTTTATTGCCTGTGACCCGTCCATGACTTTTACTAAAAATATCCATGACTAAATTGTAGCCTTACTCAGAGGTTATGTTTTCTAGACCCATAATCATTTCTTTTTCTCTTTTTTGGACTTTCTCCAGTTTGTCCACATCTTTCCCAAAGTGTGGAGCCCAGAATTGGACACAGTACTCCAGTCGAGGCTGTCATGGACTCACAGGTTATGCCCACTCTTGGCCCTGTGTGGTCCGTGGGGGGAACTCCCTTCAGCGAGACAGCCCTTCTCGGGTATCCACTCTATCTCAGGGGTTAAGCCCCTCCATCTCCTGGAGCCACACCTCATGAGACAGCATGCCTGTCTCTCTCCGTGAGTCCCCTTAGGGAGTCCACTCACTCTGGACCCCTGGGGCCTCCACTCCGAAAGGGAATAATGCAACCCTGTTCTTGAGACTGGAGTGACACTCAGTCAGTATAAAACAGAAGGGTTTATTCAGTGTTTGAACACAGTATAGGAAACTCTCAGGGTCTCAGCCTGACCTCCCTAACCTTCCCCCCGCTTAGTCACAGAGGCCTTATCAGTGCTGAGTAGAATGGAAGAATTATTTCTTGTGTCCTGCTTACAACACTCCTGCTAATATATCCCAGAATGATGTTTGCTTTTTTGCAACTGTGTTACACTGTTGTTTCATATTTAAATTGTGATCCACTATAACCCCCACATCCTTCTCTGCAATACTCCTTCCTAGGCCATCATTTCCCATTTTTTATTTGTGCAACTGATTATTCCTTCCTAAGTGGAGTATGTTGCATTTGTCCTTATTGAATTTCATCCTATTTATCTCAGACCATTTCTCCGGTTTGCCAAGATCATTTTGAATTCTAATGCTGTCCTCCAAAGTGCTTGCAACTCCTCCAAGCTTCGTATCATTCATAAACTTTATAAGTGCACTCTCTATGCCACTGTCCAAATCACTTATGAAGACATTGAATAGAACTGGACACAGGACAAATCACTGCAGGACCCCACTGGATATGCCCTTCCAGCTTCACTGTGAGCCACTGATGTAAGGGACTAGGGGTGTAGGCGGTCTGGCCTAGCATTCACAACTGATCTGAGGTCCACATATCAGGGACAGTAGCCAGTTAGCAGGGGTTGGAGGAATTGCTAAAGCCAAGTTCAATAAGCAAGAGTTGGGATCAAAGTCAGGCTGGGGTCAGAGACTGGAGATCAGGAGACGAGATGAGATCTGGAGTTGTAGCAGGCCTGAATGACAACTTTGTGGGGAACCCTCCAGGGTTAAGTAGGACACTTGGCCAATCAGAGGGTTACAGAGTACCATCACTCTGTCCTTTGGGCGATACTTCCTGAGACACTTACTCTCCATAGTGCTCCCTGGCTGTGTCTCTGCATGGCCTCCTGGTGGCACCCTGGGAACATCAGCCGTCCCAGGCTCTAATCCATGGATCCTTACAAATGGTAACTAGTTTCTGCGTACAGTTGTCCAACCAGCTGTGCATCCATCGTGTAGTAGGTTCCTCCAGGCTGTGTTTCCCTAGTTTGTTTATGAGAAGGTCATGTGAGACAGTATCAAAAATCTTCCTACTGTCAATGTACATCACATCTAATGCTTCCCTCCCTATCCACAAGCCTTGTTACTCTGTCAAAGAAAGCTATTAGGTTGGGTTGACATGATCTGTTCTTGACAAATCCATGTTGACTGTTACTGGTTATCATCTAGGTGCTTATAAACTAATTTTTTGATTATTTGCTCCATTATCTTACTGGGTACCAAAGTTAAGCTAGGTTATCCTCATTGCCCTTTTTATAAATAGGTGCTATATTTTCCTTTTTACAGTCTTCTGGGATCTTTCCTGTCCTCCATGAGTCCTCAAAGATAATCACTAATGACTCAGAGATCTTCAGCCAGTTACTTAAGTATTCTAGAATGTATTTAGTCAGGCCCTGCCAACTTGAAGACATCAGACTCGTCTAAGTAATTCATAACTTGTTCTTCCCTATTTTAGCATCAGATCCTACCCCATTTATGCTGATGTTCACCATGTCAGTTGTCTGATCACTGTTAACCTTTTTGCTGAAAACCGAAACAAAGGCATTTAACACTTCGTCCATTGCTCTGTTTTCTGTTATTGTCTTTCCCTCTTTATTGAGTAATGGGCCTACCGTGTTCTTGGTGTTCCTCCTGCTTCTAATGTATTTCTAGAATGTTTTCTTGTTACCCTTTATGTATCTGGATAGTTTGATCTCGTTTCGTGCCTTGGCCTTTCCAATTTTGTCCCTACATGCTAATGTTTGCTCTTTTTACATTCATCCTTTGTCATTTGACCTAGTTTCCAATTTTTGTATGACTCTTTTTTTTTACTTGTAGGTCACTGAAAATCTTCTGGTTAAGTCAGCATGGTCTCTTACAATACTTCCTATCTTTCCTACACACTAGGACATTTTATTCTTTTGCTCTTAATGTCTCTTTAAAAAACTGCCAACTCTCCTGAACAATTTTTTCCCCTTAGACTTGCTTCCCAAAGGATCCTACTTACCAATTCTCTGAGGTTGCTAAAGTCTGCCTTCTCAAAGCTCATTGTCTTTATTCTGCTGTTTTCTCTCCTAACAGTCCTTAGAATCATGTGAACTCATATTTCCACACAAGCTGCCTTCCACCTTCAAATTCCCAATCAGTTCCTATCTATTTGTCAAAATCAAATCTAGAATAGTCTTTCCCCTAGTCACTTTCTCCACTTGCTGCAATAAATATTTGTCTCCAATGCATTCCAAGAACTTACTGGATAATCTGTGCCCTGTTGTATTATTTTCCCAACACATGTCTGGGTCGCTGAACTCCCTCATCACAACCAAGTCCTGTGTTTTGGATCATTTTTCTAGTTGTTTAAAAAAAGTCACATCCACCTCTTCTTCCTGGTTAGATGGTCTATAGTAGATCCCTACTGTGACATCACCCTTGTTTTAAATTTATTTTATCTTTACCCAGAGACTTTCAACAGGTCTGCCTCCCTCTTCTATATCAACCTCAGTGCAAGTCATCAGGGGTAGGCAACCTATGGCATGTGTACCAAAGGCAGCAAGCACGCTGATTTTCAGTGGCACTCACACTGCCCAGGTCCTTGCCACCGGTCCAGAGGGCTTTGCATTTTCATTTAATTTTAAATGAAGCTCCTTAAACATTTAAAAAACCTTATTTACTTTACATACAACAATAGTTTAGTTATATATTATAGACTTATAGAAAGAGACCTTCTAAAAACGTTAAAATGTACTACTGGCACACAAAACCTTAAATTAGAGTGAATAAATGAAGACTCAGCCCACCACTTCTGAAAAGTTGCTGACCCCTGGTACACACCATTGATATACAAGGCAACACCTCTTCCCTTTTTTCCCCTGCCTGTTCTTCCTGAACAAGCTATACCCTTCTATACCAATATTTCAATCATGTGAATTATCCCACCAAGTCCTGTGATGACAACTATGCCATGTGATCATTCACTAATATTTCTTATTCTTCCTGTTTATTCTCCACACTTCTTATATTAATATACAAACATCTAAGATGTTCATTTGATTTCCTCTCTGCATTCCCTCTTGTCTCTCCTTTGTCCCTGCTATGATTGCCCATGTTCCATGTTCTGAGCCTTCATCCAGGCCTCCCCGTTTAGAACTCACCTGTGGGCTTTTGTCTTCTGCCCCCATCAAACCAACTTTACAGCCCACCTTCCTAGGTTAGCTAATTTGTATCTGAAGATACTCTTCCCTTTCTTGATAGATAGATCACATATCTGCTCAGCAGTCATTCTTTTTGGAACAGCATCCCCCGATCAAGGAAACAAAAGCCCTTCTAGTGAGATCTTCTTCACAGCCAAGCATTCACCTGCAAGGATGTGTCTGGCTCTGCCTGGGTCTCTGCCCTTGACTGGATGGATCAATGAGAACGCCACATGTGCCCTCACCTCCTTCACCCTCAGTCAGGGTCATACCTTGCAATATCATTAGAGCATGAGGTAGTAGTCAGGGGGCTGGATGATCCTTGACAAACCTTCCATAATGATTCAGATACGGGTCCCTGGCAGGCAGCATACCCCAGGATGCCAGGTCAGGCCAGCAGATGGATGCAACCATCCACCTTAGAAGGGAATCACAAACTACCACAGCCCTTTGTTTCCTTTTGGGAATGATGGTCGTGATTCTCCCCTCTTGGGGGTACATGGCTTCTTCTCCTCCTCCATCTTTGGGGGAGACTCCTCATGACCCTTATTGCCAAGGCATCTCTGTGGAGGGTGGACTGGGAGCAGAAGAGGAGCACTCCCTATTGCCAGAAGTAATCAGCAGCCAGCTTCCTCCCTGTGAAGTAGCAGTTTCTCCTCCCTTCTCCCCCCCACCCCCCCAGTAGTGCTATTGCATTCCTCTCCAGTTGGATTGCCTCCTCAACCATGCAGGACTCCATATGCGTATCTTGAATGAATTCCTCATGTGCACAGATACTCACAGCCTCACCACCTCCTCCTGTAGCTCTCCCACCTGCTTCCTGAGAAATTTTACCAGTAGGAACCCCTTACACTAGATGGTCTCCCCAGCCCAGCTTTCTATGATGGGGAAATGCAGGCTACAGTCTCTGCAAATCCACACCAGGACCTGGGTAGAGGTATCCATGGGCAAATTCTCTGTAAGGACACAGGTGCAGGAGCCAGGAGCAGTGTTGGCATTGATAATGTTGCCTTTCCAAACCATGATGATTTTATTCTCTCTCCTTCCTACAAACTTCCTCTCAAACTCCCGTTTGCTGGCCTGTTTGCTAGCTCCCCTTGGTCGATTAGTGTCTTACTTTTAAGCCCTTGTCGCCTAGGTCAACTCTGCCCCCTTATCAACACACCAGCAGAAGGGGAGTCACAAGGATGATCAAGGGTCAAAGGATAGAAGGCTGGAGCCTTGCTAGTCCACACTCAGCTAGTGCACACTTGCTAGTGCACACTCAGCCTCTGGCCCCCTGTCCTACACAGTCTCCAAAAACACAGTCCCCAGCAAACCACACTGTAAACTTTAAGCAACCCAAAAGAGAAACCAAACAGACAAACAAGCTCACTCACCCCAAGATTTAGTGCTTGCTCCTTCTTCATTGGGGGATCTCACTCTCAGGCTCCCGTTACTCCCTCCTGTTCACTAGCTAAATAGGTTACAAACACTTTGACACAAAAGGCGTCGCCATTGTTTCTAAGATAACAAAATATTTTTAAAAGGCTACAGTTCATGCTAAGTCGTCATATTATATGCACTGATCTGCTTATGAACATGACTAATTTTGTTAAAGGAACTTGCTGATTTGATTGCATCACAAAAGACCAGGGGCAGGGGAGACGGGGATCCCACTGACTAAAACAGGAAGTAAGGGAGGGGAGAGCGTGGCTTTATCCATTTGCTGTTGTCAACTGCTATCTTAACAAAAGAAAAGATACTGGAGACTTCTTAAGTAATACTTAACTTGTGTATTATTAACAGGGAAACCACCCAAAACATTACTGACTGGTCAAAAAAACAAAACAAAACAAAACAAAACAAAAACACAAGCAAACTCTGGGGAGAATTTGCTACATGGTTTCATGATGCTAGACAGGGATTTTCAGCAAAAATGCCTGTACAGCACAGTCCAAGAAAAAGAAAAATGCCTCACAAGCAGGGGGGAGGAAATGTAGGCATGATTATATGAAAAATCCCACTCAACTTCACAAAAACAAACCTAAAGTTGTTTATTTTACACTAGTTTGGCTAAGCTCACTACAGAATGACACACACACCCCTTACAACATTATGGGTAACTTTGCTTCCTAGTCCAAAGTTCCTACTATCATATAATTTTTTTTTACATTTATATGTATGAACTTAATTTAACATCCATAACTCCAATCTGGATAATTTTTCTGTTCTTATCACTCTGCCTTTAGATGCAGCTCAGGAACACACTTTTCCCTGTATTCGAACTGACCACTTAGAGTTACACAACAACATTAAAATGGCCATACTGGGTCAGACAAATGGACCATCTAGCTAAGTATTCTATCTTCTTACAGTGGCCAATGCCAGATGCTACAAAGGGAACGGAACAGAAGAAAAATCAAGTGATCAATCCCCTGCCATCCAGTCTCAGCCTTTAACAGTTAAAGGTTTAGGGACACCCAGATCACAGGGTTGTATCCTTGACCACCTTGACTAATTGTCATTGATTGACCAATCCTCCATGAATTTATCTAATTTTTTTTAACCCAGTTATACGTTTAGCCTTCACAACATCCTTTGGCAATGCATTCCACAGGTTGAACGTGCATTTTGTGAAGAAATACTTCCTTTTGTTTGCTTTAAACCTGGGTCTCTTGATCAAGGCTTTTATTATTTTTATCAGCAGCAGGACACCCTCCAGTGCAGTGGTTCTCAAACTAGGGCCACCGCTTGTTCTGGGAAAGCCCCTGGTGGGCCGGGCCGATTTGTTTACCTGCCGAGTCGACAGGTTCAGCCAATTGCAGCTCCAGGCCAATGTGAGCTGCAGGAAGGGCAGCCAGCATGTCCCTCAGCCCACACTGCTTCCTACAGCCCCCATTGGCCTGGAGCGGCAAACCGTGGCCAGTGGGAGCCACGATCTGCCGAACCTCCAGAAGCGGTAGGTAAACAAACTGGCCCAGCCTGGCAGGGGCTTTCCAGAAACAAGCGGCAGCCCTAGTTTGAGAACCACTGCTCCAGTGCATGACTGCATGTCTGGGAGCTTACTAAAGGTGGACTTACACTGCAATGTGTGCACGTATTTTTCTGGTTTACTCAGCCATTTCAACTGTTTCAACATATGTCCACAGCATGTGTAAGGGTTAAATTAGGCTCCTCAACAACTTTGCTTGCACTAGTCTGAAGCAGTACCACATACCATGTAGTCTTTAATGAGCAATTCACACGGTTTTCCGAATTCACAAGTCATTGTACTGCCAGTTTTAAATCAGTCATGTATTGGTGTATACTTTCCCCATCTATCTGACTTTTAAGTCCCTCCCATATGTGACATTTCTTCATAGTGCACAGTATGCTTCCAACTTATTCTTTAAGATCTGTATTTTTTTATCTCCTGCATCAAATTGAACGCTTCTTAAATGTTTTTGCTTCTTAAACTGTCACATGAAGAAATAATGCTGTTTGCAGCCATTCATCTTTGTTTGCACCACTCGCAATTCTGTACTGCTCAGATCTTTGCTTCCACTTTCTCCAGTTTTCTGCTGCATTTCCTTCAAACACGAACTTTCCCAGAGACTTTCGTTTGTCCATTTTTTTTTCAGGTTTGTTATATTCTTCTTACTTTTTGTTTTGTTCTGGCACCATGTAATAGCTGTTGCTAACTTGCTATTCTCATATAAGAAAAAGTACTGGAAACATTTTAAGTAACAGTAAACGCTTTCCTTAACTTGTTGTTTGCGAAGAACTGTACAAAGGTGTTGCTGGCATGTCTGCAAAGTGTAAGCCATGTGCTTCTGCTGATAAGGGTCACTTACACAGTGATTCCTCCATCCCACACTATTGGTAACTTTAACAAAGTTTTTACTATCATTACACCTATCATGATCACTTTATTGCAACTACTGTATGTAAATAAATATCAATATGTTTATATTTATGGGAACCTCCATACTGTGTATGATGAAGACTCACTAGTCAAATTACATAGATCTAGTAATCACCTCAAACACACCAAGAAATCTGTTATCTACAACCAGGAACTCAGATACCACAGAATATGCTCCTAAGAGAAAGTCCAGGATATACACCTTAAACACACTCAAAATTGCCTTCACCAAACATGGACTCTTCAGCAGAGAGATAGATCGCATCATGAACAGGCCACCGAAATACCCTGAAACAGCCTGCTTCACTACAGAAATACCTCCCACCCCCCAGACCTCTAGTTTTCACCTACTACCCACACATTGAACCCATACAAGGTATCATCAAACAACTACAAACCCGACTTGATGGGGAGCCCATCCTGAAAGAAGTCTTTGCTGAACCCCCTCTTCTGGTCTTCTAACAACCTCTCTAAGCTCATCATCAGAAGCAAGCTCCCAGGACCAGGACACACCAATTCAAAGTGGCACCAGACCCTGCCAGAACAACAGATGCAAAACCAGCAGACATATGTCCACTGCTACAATGATCAACAGCCCCCTGCCCCACAACACATCTTTCAAGATGCTAGGATCATACACATGCCTATCACATGTGGTGTACCTCATCCAGTGCAGTAAATGCAACTATACGAAACCAAACAATCACTAGGCTCTCGAATGAACTCACACAGGAAAATGATAAAAGACAAAAACACTGTATCACCTGTGAGTGAACACTTTTCACAAAGTGATCATTCTATATTCAATCTATCAGTCCTCATCCTGAAAAGAAACCTGCACAACACTTCCAAAAGATGAGCCTGGGACTTAAATTTATAACTTTGCTAGACACTAAAAATCATGGACTGAATAGAGACACTGGATTTCTGGCTTTTTACAACAATCTATAGCCTATTAAAACCCCGCAGTTGCCTTCCCCCTGTATGACTGGAAGGGTGTTAACGGACCACTTCACTTTGAATGGTCCCTTGAAATACTTCGAATGCTAAACAATCTGTTCCACCTTTCATTTAGCTGTGACACATTGTGCCCTGCTCTATGCTACATAAGAACAGCCATACTGGCATCAGACCAAAGGTCCACTTAGCCCAGTATTCAGTCTTCCAACAGTGGCCAATGCCAGACACCGCAGAGGCAATGAACAGAACAGGTAATCATCAAATGATGCAGTCCCTATCACTCATTCCCAGTTTCTGGCAAACAGAGGCTAGGGTCACCATCCCTGCCCATCTTGGCTGGTAACACCGATGGACCTATTCTCCATGAACTTATCTAGTTCTTTTTTGAACCCTGTTATAGACTTGGCTGTCACAGCATCCTCTGGCAAGATGTTCCACAGGTTGACTGTTCTGCGTACTTACAGAATTAGTTTGATATAACTACTTGGCTCAGGGATGTGAATAGTCCACTTCCCTGAGCAACGTAGCTATACCAACCTAAGCACTGGCATAGACAGTGCTATGTTAGTGGGTCAGCTTCTACCTCACCCACCTTGTCTCTCTAATCAAATTGCAGACATTTGTAGAATCAATGATTTAGAATATTTCAATCAATTGTTTTCACATTATTTACTGTACAATTTCCCCCAGCTCTTTTCTCCTGTCCTGTTTATTTCTTTCACTTGCTTTTCTTCCATTGCATTCCCTTCTTCAGTTTCTGCCTTCCCCTTCCATCTCCTCATATAATCTGTTCTTCCATTTTCTCCTCCTCTTCCCATTCCTCCACACTTTATTTTACTCTGATTTTCTTGTGTTTTCTGTTTTATTTCCCTTTCTCCTCTGTTCCTCTTCCCCTTGTTCTCATTCTTTTCCTTTCTGTCCTTTTCCTCTTCTCCTCAACTTCTTTCTCCCTCTCCTCTTTCTCTATCTGCTTCTGAATGCCTGTCAATTGTCTCTCAGACTGACAGGTAGCAAAGATTCCATGTGTTTCATACAGTAACACTGGGAAAACCAGGATTGTTCCGGACTTCTTATTTGTAGAGTTCCACAGATGTGAAAGGCAGCATTATACAGATCAAGAGCCACCACTGGAGGAGACTCTTATCACTCTGTTCTCTCTCTCAGCCACTCTTCTAGTATGGTATATTAGCCACATAGATTCTTGGAAGAACAGTCCAATGGCAGTTCAGACAGGAACAGACAAGCTCAGACCTCAGACAAAACAAGGTTACTCACCCACAAAAACACAAGGGTAAACAGAGTTTTGGGATGCACACTCTTGAAAACAATTGCTTAGTCACTGATACCAACTTTATGCAAGAAACAGGGGCAGCTCCAGGCACCAGAGCAGCAAGAGTGTGCCTGAGGCGGCAAGCTGCGGGGGGCGGCCTGCGGTTGCCATGAGGGTGGCAGTCTGTCTGCCTTAGGTGGCATTTTTGCAGGAGGTCCACCAGTCCCGCGGCTTTGGCGGCAATTCAGCTGCAGGTACACTGAAGGCACGGGACTGGCGGACCTCCCACAGGCATGATGCCAAATCCGCATTACCAGCAGACTTCCCGTAGGCACACTGCCGAAAACCGCCTGCCTGCTGGCAGCATGACTCTCTCATCAAGGATGCAGCAGACAAAGCCGTTCTTCT
Source organism: Gopherus flavomarginatus (assembly GCF_025201925.1). Lineage (NCBI taxonomy): Eukaryota > Metazoa > Chordata > Testudines > Testudinidae > Gopherus > Gopherus flavomarginatus. The sequence continues at coordinate 50,792,907 of NC_066617.1, read as the reverse complement.
GCAGTAGTCCAAGTTTGCTTAGGATATTACTGCAGATTAGATTCCTTTGTGGGGGTACCATGAGGAAGGCATAAATGGAGTAGAGGGATTGACTGGTTGAAGAAAATAAGCTTTGTGACAACTAGAAGATCACAAAAAGCAAGGCTTTGCTTATTGCAGTGAACTAAGCAAGGCTTTGCTTATTGCAGTGAACTGTGGTTGTCTTTATTTAGATGTAAAGAAAAACAAGTTCCCTATACAACGCTCTAGGTGTCCAAACACTTAATTAGAATTGCAATAAAATCCCAGCAGCATTCAAATATTCATTTCAAACAAGAAGTCAGCCAGCCAGCCACCTACAAAAAAGACTCCTTTGCACTCCTTCATTGTTCTAGGAAGCAATTATAATGGAAGTTATTCTTATTAGCCAAATAATTCAGTATTTGTGGGGAAAGGTCCATTACAGCAAGTGATTGAAAATGGCTAATAGAGTAATTGTCTTACTTACCTATGCAGAACACAGATGTAGGGCCATATCCTCAGCTGGTATAGAACAGAACAGCTCCAATGGAGTCAATGGAGTAATGATGATTTACACAGCCTGACAATTTAACCCATAATATTTTTCTTCACTTCAATATATTTCTGCACTGTTGTATGGTGATGTGATATGCCAATGAACAGTTCTAACATGCAGTGATTTTATGAGGAACCACTCCCACCTGGCAAATTTTCTTCTATACTAAAGCTCAGTGTGCTCTTACAAATCCTTCCTTAAAACCTTTATCTGGCAAGATGCCTACAAAAAATTGGCAATGGTTAGGCAGCTGCTACACTGAGACCAATGCTCATCATGCTGATCAATATCACCTCATTGTTACTTTGTGCCCCCCTTCTCTGTTTGTTTTATCCACTTGCTGTCTTTAGTCTAACAGATAGGGCACTTGAGTACAGTGCAGGACTGCTGCAGCCACTGACTTCCTTTGTGACCTCAGCATATTCACTTAATCTACTCTGTACCTCAGCTCCTCAGAGGTAAAATGAGGATAATACTTCTCCACCTCACCGGATAAAAATCCATTAATGATTATGAGACACTCAGATATTGTGAGGATAAGGGCCAGATAAGTGTACATAGATACCATGAAGTGAACTGTGCCAAACTGGGGGTAGGGGAGCACCACTAGGACCTAGAGTGTAGAAAATTGTGTCTGCTGCATATGCATTCTCTCTGCTCTAGATGCACAGAGATGGTGGACTGCTGTGCTGGAGGAAACAAGAGACATAGTAGCCAGGCAGGAGAAAAGGTGAGAGGGAATAACAGAAAGCAGCAGGAGCTGCAGGGAAAGAGAGGAGGAGGAGCCTGGACTGATTAACACTAGCTTCTCAGGGAGCTTCCTTTTTCCTGCTGCTTCCCTGAACCCACTTGAGGAGAGGAAGCAGTCAACTGAAGTAGTAGGAGCCAGTTAGGCCCTTAAAATGCTGATATCTTCCCTCACTCAGGCCCTGCTACCAGCCTGCTTATTTGTCCCCTTCATGTGAGTGTTGAGAGCCACTATAGCTGGCACAGAACATCAGTCATGAGTGAAAGAAGAAAATGCCCCTCTGGGGCAGCATTCAGGAAAAAAATAAGAAAGTAAAGGAAGCTTTTCTATCTAAGCAGGAAAGAGCTCTCCTGAGATACATAGACACAAATGTTCACGGTGAGTCTTCTGGCCCCAGTGAGGATGTGAGTGGTGAGATGCCTGATCTTCCAGTTAATCAGAGTGCAGGTGACCTGGCAGCTACTGCAGCATCCATATTTCCATCTCAAATGGGTGTAACTATGCACATTCCTGAAGAAAAGTGTAGATCAGAGAAGAGTGTGGTGGAGGCTCAAGAAACAGCTGCTGCTGAGTTTAGTCCCTTAAGTCTAGATGATCCAGGACTGTGGACCCACTTGAGCAGTAGCCTGAGGGACTTCCTTGTACTGCATGGGCCACAGCAAGTGAAAAACTTCATGTTCTCCAAAAACAATGAAAATAGAAGTTTCCATCCAACACATTACTGGCGTGAAATCCCCAATGGTGACAAAGTGGAGAGGCCATGGCTTATGTACTCAAAAACCCAGAATGCTGCATAGTGTTTTTGTTGCAAACTCTTCCAGTCTTCCACATTGGGTTCTACAGTAACAAAGGACTAGAAAAATCTGGCTAGAAATCGAGCATGCCATGAGAAGGCAGCAAATCACCAGAGAACATTCCATAGGTGGAAAGAGCTTGAGATGCTTAGCTGGATCAGTTGGTTCCCAAGACCTGCCTGATGAGCTTCTCCTTAGGCCAGGGCCTGCTGCTCCCTGGCTCAGCAGAAAGAAGCAGACCACCCTGCTACACCTGCCAAGTCCTCGAGCCAATTCCCAACACCATCTTATGGCACCCTCCTGATTCATAATGGATATTCACAGCCCAGATCCAGGAACAGTGAGAAAAGAAGACTGAGATTCATTTTTTAAAACACCTTTTAAGCTGCTCTATTGAAGTTGTGACATCGTTGCATCAGTGCCAGGACTGAAAGTCACCCATATGAGGGAAATGGTGGCATTTTCCAAATAGGTGCGTCATGCACTTGCCTGAGCTAGGGTGTCCTATGGACAAAGTTCACTTTTGCAGAAAAATAGTTAGTCCACATAGGCATTAGAGATGATAATTTGAAACAACAGCCCTTCATAGATCCAACCGCAACACTGTCAGTCTGGCCCCTAACCAGACCAGGTTTCTAGGTTTACGACAGGGAATGCCTGCCTTCCCTACCACAGTCTCACCCAGAAACAGCCTTTGAAAGATGCAGCCAATGCTTTATATCTGGCCTACTTTGCCCTGATTGGCTTTTGCCTCCTCCCAGCCCTTCTAGAAGCTGGAGAACTAAGTCTCGCTGATTCTGCCACCAGGTGATCCTGGGAGACCCCTGTAGGTCTGAACTTGCTGCTCTTTTCTTCCAAAAGCACAGCTTCATAGGGTTGGGTACGCCAAGGCAGTGGAGAGCAAATCCCTTGTGCACCTCATCACAAGATGCAAGTTGCTGCACTCATATTTCCAGCTCCCAAGACCCCGTGTTCCTACTGGGACCTCTGTATCCCTTTCAGAGCTTCAAAACTCCTCTAATTTTCCCACTCAACTCCTTCTCATCTGAACTTTCTGTCAGCTGAGAAGAGCTAGGATTTCCTCTAAGACAATTAATGCAAATCTTAATCCATCAGATGACTTGCTACTGTGATGACAAACATTCCATAGACTCCACCTAGTGGGTATCCTAGTCATTCCAGCCTGGACATCAAGAGATCATGTCAAGAAATGAACCTGTCTCCAGGCTGGTAGTTTAAAACACCAACACGGTGACAAATGTTCCGCCTGACTTGTCTATTTTATTCAAGCCCTTTAAAAAAAATGTCTACCCTAACTCAGGTGACTTGATCTTCCTTGAACATTTAGACAGTTCCTGCTTTTTGGAGACAGCACTTCCTATTTGTGACCGACAGCTGGGGCTGTGAGAACAGAACAGGGTCAAGGGCAATCATCCCATGAATGATTACTCCTCTGCTGCTGATGATTGGAGTTGAGCTCTGAAGGTTGCCCAGGACTTTCTAACCATCAACAGAGGAGAAAAGGTAAACCAGGAAAGCTTCTGCCAAAAAATGATCTGCTCCAAATGAGTGTTAGTAAGGTGAGTAATGTGAACTCCAGGACCATTCCATCACCCACAGGGAAAAGCGTTGGCTTTTAAATGTCACCCACAGATCCACTCTAAGGGGGAAAGCTTAGGTTATTTTTATTTTTCCTCCATTTTTTTTCTGTTTTCAGCTTGTTTTCGTTCCATTACTAGACTGTGTGTCCACTGCTTTCTCTCCATTGTTATTCTGCATCCCTTTTCCCATTTTCTCCTCTCTTTCTTTTCCATCCTATTTTTTTGCCATCCCTGCTTCCTCCTCCATTTTCTTTCTTCAAGTAATTTCCCTTGCCACCCACCAAGCCTGCTTTCTTTCCCCTCACTTTCCATATTCCATTTTTCCACCCTCTCCTTTTCCTCTGTCTCCATTTGTCCCTTCCTCTCCATTTTCCCATATGATTTTCTACCTGAATCAAGTGATATCCCTGCAGGCTCTTAAGCACTCATTGATCATCTGTGAGCTATAGTACGGAGTGCATCTTCCTGCAGCGCCCCCTGTCTCAGGTTACCATGAGACAACAAAGCAGCCAAAAGGGGAGTTAGCACTGTCCTGCAGGATGAAGCTGTTGGTCAGTTTGCCAAAGCAGGAGATTGGCAGGAAGTCATGGTACCAACCACATGCTGGCCTCATTTATTTCCTCCCAATTAAAGGCAGCCTGTAGGGGAAAAGTAAAGTACCAGTACATTTGAACTGACGTGTACGGACCCACTGAGAGTGCTTGTTAGCGCTCACCATACTCAGCATTTCCTCTCACTGATTGATAGAACGGTGTATATATGGCAGACAGCAAATTCATTACAGCACATTAGCCAGACAGGCAGACAAATGCCCACAGGGGCAGAAAAGCTGTAAGGAATAAATAAAAACTTTATTTTAAAAAAATCCCTTCTTTTTCCCCAGGCTATGGTGAGGTAGACCGCAGGAGTGGGTGATTGGAGGGGTGGGCAAAGGGAAGGGAATGGCAAGTAGGGGTGGGGAAGTTGATTAGCAGTCAAACACGCTCCTAGAACACTCATGGTCATATTTAGATTTTGAATAATAACTGAACCTCTGCTTGTGTCTTTTTCCCCACTGTTAAATGTAGTTATTTTCAAGAAAGAAAGAAACCCAATAAAATTCCAGATGATGATCTCCCAGTGCAGTCCTGGAATATCACATTTGAAATAGGTGTTTGGCCATTTCATTCATTGTAAATTAGTGTCCCTTGGTTTAATACATTAAAAAACAAGCAAACTACTGTCAGCATTTATCAACTGCTACCACCGTGTGGCATTTGAGGGACCACAGTAATCTCCTATTCTGAGTAGAGGGAAATACAGTTGTATGATCTGATACCACTGTTTGGAAATGGCTGGTAAATGTGGACTTCTGTAACGCACTGCCACCACCAAAATGACATGGGTGAGTATGACCACTAGATATCAACCTCAAACTGATCCTGGTTGAGATGGGAGAACTGGACTAGGCATTATTGCCTCTCAGAGCCACGGGGCTGTGGTAACAGTGGCAATGGCAATCATCCCATGCCTGATTGCTCCTCCACTGCTGTCGACTGGAGTCAAGTTTTGGAGGTTGCCCAGGACTTTTACCACCATCAATGGAGGAGGAAAGGTAAGCCAGGAAAACTGCCATAAACTGATCTGCTGATAATGAGTAGAATAGGGTGAATCTGAACCCCAGGACCATTCCAACACCCATAGAGAAAAGGTTTGGCTTTTAAAGGTCACCCACAGATTCACTGTAAGGGGACAGGTTTAGGTCAATAGAAAGCTGAGCCTAAGTTTTCTGGCTCAGGTAGGGTGGTTTTGATCAGGGATGGGCCCAAAGAGGAGCCAGTGTGCTAAGATTTACTTACCATCTGCCCCTCTGTTAGGCTGTGTTAATTCCAGCAGCCTTTTTTCCTTCCCCTTCAGGATCCAAATGTGTGCATTATATTATAAGACTGCATAAAACCCCAGCTTTCTACAGATAGCACTGTATACTGAATTTTGCTTTATCAATGATTGTTGGTAATACAGGTACCTCAGAGAAGCCAGACGTTTTGTTTGATGGAATGTGTGTTCCCACTGGAAAAAATCCTTTGAATCCTGGATACTGTGGAACTGGCATATAGCACCACGAACAACATGCCTGGGCCTCTTCTTGATAGTGTTTGTCCATCCGCTCCTGATCCTGTATCTTTCCTCAGAGCTGAAGTTGTAGTCCAGTTAGTGCCTGCAACATAGCTTTAGTTCCTCCTGTTCCACTATTAGCAGAGCTGAAAGAATCACTGTAAAAAACACAAAATAAAATAGAAGCAGCAATTTAATTTATATCACAATGTGAGGCTACTACAGTGAAAGCACAGTTCCTTAAATAGAAAACCAAATTAATGTTACGGTGGTTAGAGTGCACCCATAAGGACACAATCCCAAACGTATTACTAAAAGATGAGAAGAAACAGTTGGCATTCAGTTAACAATCATGTTTGGAGGTTTGTGACTGACTTTGTTATTCCAAGGGAAGCCAGGTAGTAGTCTCTTGGGATTATGTACAAAGGCAAGAAAGAAGTGGACATGTATGAACCTCAAAGGTGACTGCTGGGTTAATAAAACAGTCTGTTTTCTGTTCACCCACTCTTCCTCTCAGTGTGCAAGTACATTAAAATATGTCAAAAGGAAAGCCATTTGCTGGGGAGAAATAATTCAGCTAAAAGTCAAAACTTCCAGCTGGTGCATTGCCTTGGTGTGTATAAGTGCACTAACAAAGTGACCCACATATCTCACTGGATGAAAGCTGATATCCTCATTAAAGCAGAAACAAACACTCCAAATAGGAACAACTGCCAGTTAAAAAGAATAGAGCACAATTGATATAAGCCTGCAGTTTTCCTTACTCTGTTTCCTACTTGTACTATAGCAGCTATACTATATATGTAAGTAACCTCTTGAAAAAAGCAATGAAGGCAAAGCTAATTCCATATGCGGTGTCCACTCTACTTTGCTAGAAGTATTTTGTTGCTAATAGTCAAGTATATTATTGATCCATGTTTAGGGGGCAGGAAATCTTTTATAGTCCACTTTACGTGCAGTCACATACAAAATAGGGACCTACTCCTGCAAAACCCTGTTGTACAACAGTAATCATTGTAAATGTGGAATAGTCCTGCAGAAGTGAAGAGGACAATTCAGAGGAGCACGTAAGTATTATTCACATAAGGATTTACAGGATCAGCATCATAGAATTTAAAATAATGTTATGTAGATAGTTTCTACCGACTTGCCCCAGGAAATTCAGAATGAATGCTTCAAGTCCATCTTTAATTCACTCTGGCGGGTCTAAGCGTTGCAACATGCCTGGTACATGAAATCAGGTCACCTACTGTTTGTTCCAGGCCTCTGGTGGAGGGCAATATTAGATGAAAGATCAAGCAAAATGGGGACAAATTTCACACTGTGCAGTAAGCAGCCGTTTTGTTTTGATTTTTAAATCAGCTTTAAATAATATTAATTAATAATTTATTTCATTTGAAAACAGGGAAGAAAGAAAAAAATCCGTGAAAGACATGTATGAAATTTGACAATTTCCAAAAATCTGTATTAATAACCAAATAGGAGCCATTAGAGTCTACCATCTAAATCTGAATATAGGTAATGTTCCAAATGTATTTCCTCGGGACTTTTAAAAATGTGCATTATTTTTCTCAAGCTCATAACTCCTTCCCCCATTATGCAAATACTTAGGGTCTTTTGAAAAATGCATTTTATGAACCTATTAGACTCTTAAGTAGCTGTTATGAGTTAGCGTGTCAATACATATCAAGGAACATTTAAAATGTTTTAAAGCATTATATAGTACATTACTATTTATTGTTGTTTCTAGAGGTTCAGTGGAAGACAGCCTGGTAACTTTTGTGCACTTCTCTCTCACTGAGGTTTCATCCTTCTCAGTTTATTTGACATTGGCTAACGTGAACCCATAACTAGGGCATACTTGGTTGAACCGTAATGTAATAACTTAAGCACTGCTCCTACAAATGGTTCCATGAAGGTAGACATGGAGACCCACTGAAGTCAATGGAGCCCTGCCTACTTGGAATAAGCTTCAGGATCAAGGTGTTTCTTTCTTCTCCTTTGGCACCAAAATATAAGTGATTTGAGTCTCAAAACAGGACATTGTGAAAGTTCCATATTACAGCTGGGGACAATGATTTAACTTGCCCTATGTGCAAAGGAAGCCTGCATGGAGCTGAGAATAAAATCATGTGGCATCTCTTGGCTCCCAGGGCTGTGCCTTAGCCACAAGTACTAAATGGCCTGTACAGCTGAACGCAGCCCAGTGCCACCAATGAATAAGAGAAAATAAACCCGGTTTCCTTTTCATTGCATTATTTTTATCCTGAGGACATTAATGTTCTTTCGGTACTTAGTATAAGACAGTCTATCATGTATTCCCTGAACATCCAAAACTCCCTTTCAGTTCAATGGGATTTTGGGGCTTAGCATGAACACAGAATCAGGCACTAAGGGTGAAAATCCACACCCCCCCCCCCAACAGCCTCGTAGGCCCTGCCCCACTTGCAGCAGTAACAGTGCCACACTTCCGCACAGAGGAGGCTGAATGTGAGGATACTGCTCAGGGAGTGCACACGTTGGGCCTGCTTCTGCTCCCAGTGACTTCACTGAGAGATGGATCAGACCCCCTGTGCACAGCTTGGAGCTTGGCTCCAGCATGAACTCCCTATGCAGCACCATGCACGAGGTGGGACATAAGAAACAAAGAGGGAGGTTAGAGGAAACTTCTCTATGTAGATCTTCCCTTCCTTGTACTGCAGGGTTGAGAGGGCCACATAAGGCCACAGGGACACTACTTCAGTCATTGAGCTATAATAGCTTCTGCAGAGTGGCTCCACAGTCACTCTGCAACCCATTAGAGTTTCTCCTCCCAACCCCACGACTTATATGCCTAGGTCCTAGATGAGTTAATGGATATGAGCCCCAGTGAGTACGGAGGAGTCCGCCTTATGCAAACTAACACAAGTGGCTGCAAGAACTCCTTCCTGGGCTCTATAATCTTATGTCAATTTGGATATGGCTGTTGCAGTGCAGTCCCATGCAGATAAAACTCCCTCTCTAGTGTGCTAAAAATGTTACTGGATATGCAGAAAAGTAGCTCTTCTAAACAAAGGAACTTAGTCATTTTCATTTATTTTTCCCCTTCAAAAATGCCCCAAGGCAGTCATCTATTTCAGTCAATGGTAACCTGAAAATGAAAATATATATATGAACTATAGGAGCACAAAAGGTATCTAAACCCACAAACATTATTTTTGTACACACCAACTCAGCCAAATAGATTTCTTCGCATTTCATTGGAACTCTTGCTTAATTCTTTGTATGCAAAGTTTTGACAGTTATATACCAATGGAATTACATATGTATTATAGAATGCTCTCTTACAATGACAGGGAAGGAGGACAGTAATATACAACTGCAACAGATGTAAAAGAATCTCAAGTATTTTTTTCAATTTTAAAAAGTTACTTTTGTCTCAAGATTTTTCCACCCCCAAAAAGTCATAAAAGTAAAAATTAACTTCAAATATATAAAGTATTTAACAGCTATTTCTAAAAATTACTTTCAGAATTTGTTCCAGTATGTTATTAATAACAAAACAAAGTTTAAAAAATCCAGCCATCTAACACTGGATTGTTCCTCATTTCAGAGTGGGAGCTGGCTGGAGGGCGTGGGGGCTGAAATAGTTAAGCCTTTTTTCAATTGTTTTTCTTTTTTAGTTGAAATTTTGAACTTTTCAAAATTATCTGATTAACTCCACTGGTCAAGGAAATTCCAAGATTAAAAAAGAAAAAAACTAATGTGAAAATGGAATGCAGGTTGAGAATGCATATCACTAATTGAATGGTAAAAGACCTTGCAGGGATTCAGAATTAAGGTTACACTTAAAAGAAAGCTCAACATGTTCACTTATGGAAATGCAGAGCTAAAGAATCTAGACAGACTTAACTCTGCCCTGTTGTGATACCATGCTATAAACATACAGTTATGATTAAGGCATTTTAGTGTCTGTGACCCCAGATTAGAAGAAGCTGATTTTTAAAGACACATTAGGGCTTATTCCTATTTTCCCCTTATGGTGTTATATGAGATACCAACTCCCTGAATTCAAAACTGGCAAGACAGTCAATGACAAAGCCAGGTTTGCCACCAGGACAGGAGGGTAGGAGTGTGTGCACAGAGGTTTTGGGGGACCTGGGACAAAATCTGAAACTGAGGCTGACCACCCTTCCAAAAAAATGTATCACTGAGGGGAGACTTATTTTGGGGGGATGCCCCTCATTCACTACACAGCAATGACTCAGTTTCTGTCCCATGGTGCTGGATTTGGCTCCCTGCTCAGGGTGTTGTGACCTGGCACGCAGGATCACAGCATCACTCAGGTGTCCTGGCCACCCCTCCGTCGTGATGGAGGGGCCCACGTGCTGAGCCTATGGAGCTATGACCCCTCATATCGGGTCGCAACACCACGCGGTTTGGGGACGCTCTCAAACAAAGCTTTGGACAAACCGCTGCTTTTGACCCACCACTGGTCAGCCCTGAGGGGGTGTAATGAGTCACTGGTGGTGCCACTAACCCCCCACAGCAGCACCCTCCATCCCAGCTCCATAACCCTAATCCTGGCCTGGTGCAGATGGGAGAGCAATCCCATTTTGCAGTCACCCAGCTCCCCATTTAGCTCCCTACTGGTTTTAAGTAAAAGTTTTTACATAACTCAAAGCTGGCGTGTGCGTTTTACTTCCAGTCAGAGTAAAACAGAAGATGGAGATATTTTGTGCGGAAGATGTATCTTTACAAAAGACTACGGGAAACAAGTCAGATGAGCTCCACTACTGAACAATGGAGATAATGAATAAGTGGGCTAGCCTGAAACTGGGTAGGATGATTCACTGAATTGGAATTTCAACAATAATGTTTAAAATGTAGAGGGGAAAAGGAAGGGCGAGAGCTAGTCAGAAAATTAGGTATGAACTTGCATTACAGTATAGCGGGGTGAAAGAACACTAGTGAGATTTTGGGTTATATATCCAAAGGCATCAAATTATGGATCAGGCAATAGCCTCTCTCTCCACAGCACTGATGAGATTGAATTTACTACTACATATAGCTCTGAGCTCCCCACAGCACAAAAAGGGAAATTATGTGAAAAAGAATAACAGCAAGCATTGCTAAGGGGTCAGGGGATTGATTTCTAAGAATTGAATGACAAATGGGTGAGATGCATAATAGTCCACAAGTAGGTGAAAGGTGTCAAGGCTAAGGAAGAAGATGAAATGTTTATAATAATACAAGAGGTTAACACTGGAAGTCATGATTAATATATTAAGAATATTAAACAGGTAGGATACTATGAAACATTTTTGACAGTGACTCTTAAAAGACAATGATTGTGTCCCAAAGAAATTCCCATCATTTGAGTCCTTTAAAACTAGACTTGGCAAAGCACTAGTACAACTACTGGACAATAGGTCATGAATCTGTATTGGGAGGGGATAGACAAAATGACCTATCGGGTCTTTTTCCTCTCTAATGCCTTTAAGCCCATAAAGTTCTAAGTCCGATGTTTGCATCACTTGTCCATGTAATCAGCAGCGCTCAGTGTTGCCACAGGGAGAGCTGGAAAGGTGAGGTTAGTTGTACAGTTATCTGATATAAGTCAGAAGAAACCCATAATAATTAAAAATTTGTTTTTATAATTATAAATATAGGTTCTTGTCAGCGTTGAGGATGGAAAACTGGACTTTAAGGACATGGATAAAGAACAGTACATGAAGAAGTAATTATTGGAAGGCAAAGATGCAAAATAAAATGACATTAAAGATATTCCCCTGCTATCAACAAAAATCTCTGCTTTGGGAGGTAAACCAGTAGCAGAGTTTGATGCATAATCAGTGATTTTGTTTCCTCCTACGCTTCACCAAGTAACAAACATTTGAAGTGAAAATCCTAAAGCCCATTGTTCTTCAGCTCTTCCATGATAATCTCTTTATCTCCTCCCTGCATTAGGGTGCCCAGATACTGAAAGAAAAAATTCAGAACCAAGGAACATCAGCAGTAGTAGTCTGAGTTCAAGGTGCTGTGGAAGGTGAATACATTGGTGATATTATAACTTGCTTTCAGTCATTAATTAATGTTGGATTAAATAATGATTAATAATACTTAGCTGTTATGTGCACCAGTAAAAGTACTGCAACTAGCTAAAACATCTGGCTACCTGGATAACACAGCCCATAGATTTCACCCAGGGATTCTCACTTTGCCCTCTTCTACACTACGAGTTTAGGTCAAATTTAGCAGCATTAGATCAATTTGACCCTGCACCCGTCCACACGACGAAGCCATTTTTGTGGACTTAAAGGGATCTTAAAATTTATTTCTGTGCTCCTCCCTGACGAGGGGATTAGCGCTGAAATTGACCCTGCTGGATTGAATTTGGGGTAGTGTGGTTGCAATTTGACAGTATTGGCCTCTGGGAGCTACCCCAGAGTGCTCCATTGTGACCGCTTTGGACAGCACTCTCAACTCAGATGCACTGGCCAGGTAGACAGGAAAAGGCCCGCGAACTTTTGAATTTCATTTCCTGTTTGGCCAGCGTAGCAAGCTCATCAGCACAGGTGACCATGAAGAGTTCATCAACACAGGTGACCATGGAGTCCCAGAATAGTTTAAAAGCTCCAGAATGGACCAAACGGGAGGTACAGGATCTGATCACTGTATGGGGAGACGAATCCATGCTATCCAAACTCCATTCCAAAAGACGAAATGTCAGAATGTTTGAAAAAATCTCCAGGGGCATGAAGGACAGAGGTTATAACAGGGACCCGCAGCAGTGCCACGTGAAACTTAAGGAGATCAGGCAAGCCTACCAAAGAACCAGAAAGGCAAACGGACACTCCTGGTCAGAGCCCCAGACATGCCACTTCTATGATGAGCTGCATGCGATTCTAGGTGGTGCCCCTACAATTACCCCATCCCTGTGCTTCCCTCCTCCCCCACCCCTCTTGGGTACTTTGGCAGTTATCCCCCTATTTGTGTGACAAATTAATAAAGAATGCATGAATTTGAAACAACAATGATTTTATTGCCTCTGCAAGTGGAGATCAAAGTGGGAAGGAGTGGGCAGTTGGCTTAAAGGGCAGTGAACCAAGGGGGCAGGTTTTCATGAAGGAGGAACAGACAGAACTTTCACACCGTAGCCTGGCCAGTCATGAAACTGATTTTCAAAGCTCCTCTGATGCACAGCGCACCCTGATGTGCTCTTCCAACCACCCTGGTGTCTGGCTGCAATTAATTAGAAGCCAGGCGATTTACCTCCCACCCTGAAATAAACGTCTCCCCGTTACTCTCACAGATATTGTGGAGCACACAGCAAGCAGTAATAATGATGGGAATATTGGTTTCGCTGAGGTCTAACCAAGTCAGTAAACTGTACCAGTGAGCTTTTAAACGTCCAAAGGAACATTCTACCACCCTTTTGCACTTGTTTAGCCTATAGTTGAACTGCTTTTTACTACTGTCCAGGCTTCATGAGCCATGGGAGCAAGGGGTAGGCTGGGGTAGGTGCGACCACACCGTGCTGTCAACTGGGAGAGCAGCCCGAGGCAGAAGCCTCCAGCTGGCATGATAGTCCAGGCAGGACTGAATCTCCATTAGACAAAACTTAAAGAAGAGAATGACCTGGAATCATTCTCACTTTTGTCCAGACGTCCCCGATCAACCTCACCAAGGTCAGCCAGGAGCACACACGTCTGCCTAGGTGCCCCTGACCAACCTAACTGAGGTTGGCCAGGAGCACCCACAGGACGACGACAACGGTTAGCAGTTCTATTGCACCGTCTGCTGTCTACAAGGCAAGGCAATGCTGCTGTGTAGCACTGCAGTATCGCGTCTGCCAGCAGAATCCAGGACACATATGGTGACAGTGAGCTGAGCAGGCTCCATACTTGCCATGGTGTGTCGTCTGCACAGGTAACCCAGGAAAAAAGGCGAGAAATGATTTTTTGCCATTGCTTTCATGAAGGGAGGCGGGGCTGATAACATGTACCCAGAACCACCTGCGACCATGTTTTTGCCCCATCAGGCACTGGAAGCTCAACACAGAATTCCAATGGGCGGCGGAGACTGCGGGAACTGTGGGATAGCTACCACAGTGCAACGCTCTGAAAGTCGACACTAGCCTCGGTACTGTGGACGCACACTGCCAACTTAATACACTTAGTGGGGACACACACAATCGACCATATCAAATTGATTTCTAAAAAATCGATTTCTATTAAATCAACCTAATTTCGTAGTGTAGACATATACTTTGTTGAAACACAAAGCACAGGGTTCTAATTTGTCCCTCCTTCATAGTTAACGTGTATGAAGGAGACAGTGAGATGATTTGGGGTCCAGTGCTAACAGTGTGGGGATAAAATGCAGCTTTACAGCTCCTTTTAATTAAATACAGGGTGTCTTTGCCCTGCTTACAGGGTGCGGGACTGAGATAGTGGCTTGGATTCAAGCAAGCTGGTTGAAGCTCACACCACGCATGATGCATGTATGCGCCAAAGGAAGAATGTGAGAGAAGTTTCTTGTGCTGGAATCCAAAACTCTGAGAAGATTCAAACAGCTTCTATTTTTAAAAAAGAGGCCAGCTTGCCAGAGAAGTGTTTCCTTCTTTCCACACAAATATGAAATAGATGGAATATAGGCTGTTCTGATGTATACTTAAGAGCCCCGCACCCCATTACTCCATTATTATTATTTGTATTGACATAAAGCCTAGGAGCTCCTGTCATGCACCAGGACCCCTTTGTGTTAGGCACAGTACATATCCAGAACATACTTTGCCCCCCGTCAGCTATTTGATTAAAGATAAATTTAACAAATGATTGAGGAGTGAGGCAATTTCAGACCATTCTTTACAAAGCCTCCTGAGGTGCCTAAACTCCAGACTGCCACATAAACTGAACTGCCCATCACCCTGACCAATTCTAGATCTCCCTCTCCCCTCCTCAGTGCACAAGGTGAAAGGGAAGCCGAGAAACAGCACCCACACTCAGTCTGTAGGGAAGGAATTGCTGGAGTGGCAGGAAGCTCATGTGTCTCAGTGTCCTTTTCTGACCCTTGCTGGAGTTGAGGAGGGAGCCCAAAGTCTTCATCACCCCTTACAGCTTCAGCAGGGGGGCAGAGCCAAGATGGGGATGGGTTTATTTTCTTTTAAATTAAAACAACAAAAAAGGGTACCTGCGGTGGATGGGAAGTGTTCCTTGTGCCGTGAGTATCGTTGCATAGGGAGGTTGTGGAATCTCCATCACTGGAGATTTTTAAGAGCAGGTAAGACAAACACCTGTCAGGGAGGGGCTAGATAGTACTTAGTTCTGCCTTGAGTGCAGGGACTGGACTAGACGACCCCTCGAGGTCCCGTCCAGTCCTACGATTCTATGATTCAATCTCCCCTATACTCAGTCACCTAGGGAAGACCTCCATTGAGCTCCAACATCACTAAGCTTTTCAACAGTGCATACTCAGTGCTACCCCGATGTCATCCTTTACAGGTCCAGTTACCATATACTGCAGTCAGGTTTTGACATCTCCATTGAAAATGGAGAAAAACTGGGCACCAGATATCATTCCCAGAGAAGTCTTACTCCCTCCGGATGAGAATTTGTTTCTGAGTCTGCAGATCCATGTGGACCATAAAGCTCCTATCGGCTCCATGCCACAGAAGACCGCATATCAGGACAGAATTTGGCTTAGACCATGGTGCAGACTACAGACTAACCATCTCTTCATAGTACATAGGGTGACCAGATGTCCCATTTTATAGGGATAGTCCTGATATTTGGGGTTTTTTTTAATATGGGCTCCTATTACCCTTCATCCTGTCCCGATTTTTCACACTTGCTATCTGGTCACCCTAATATTACACAACTAAAGACAAATAAATGCTTAGTCAGTAAGGCAGCCAGTCCAAGCACAGCACAGCTAGAGGAGAGAAGTTTAAAACAAAAACTAATGTTTCTTGACTTGAGACAATATTTTCTTCTAGTTATAAATGTTATAGCTTGTCTCAGCACACCAATCCTATCTCACCAGGTAGGAACAAGAAAGGAAACCTGTGAGGAAATGTAATAAATCTTTCTATATTTCTGTGTTCATCTTCCTCACTCATCTTGCCAACATTTTTGGATTAAGCATAAAAAACAATTTTAGAAAATAGGAAACATAAGAAGGGGAAAATGGGCCCCATGCCAATCAACTCTTTGCTGCTAAGAAACAAAATGGTGCACTGCAAAAATAGTGTTGCTCTTTTTTGACCCAAGTGGCTAGTCAAAGTCTGGACCCTGGGGATGTTCCCATTGGAAGTGGAAATTGATGGAGTCTGGTGTTTTCTCTGTTCATTTTTATATGTTAATTTTGTTTATTTACAAAGAATGTACAAAGTCCCTGCTTCTCTGAATGCAAGAGGCACCAAAAACAAAAGGTGCAGTTTCTTAGTTTACAGGCCCAAGTTTCTTCAGCCAACAGACCTGAAAGCTTGTTCTCTAGCTATTTCCAGGGTCACAGTGTTCACTTGCTACTGCTTAACTTTCTTGCTTTTTGCCTCTGCTTCTCTCTTTGTTCAGTGTGTTCTCGGTTTCTGTGTGTTCTGCCTTCCCTCACACACGTTACCCAAAACAATACTCAGCAAAAGCCCTCCACTCACTCAGTCCAAGAACTGTTGGGTGAGTTCACAACTCCTTTTGTCTTAGGTGCTTGTGGTGAAGTTATCCTGACAGTTACTTTAACTGAAGACTGTGTTCAGACCCCATCTCAAAGAGGATTTTGAGTCATGCAGTCACAGGTACCCCTCATCATAACAATAGCTCCTCCTTGCAGCACAACAATTTATGGACTCCCACCATCTGCTTTTCTGTATTTTCTCTTTACTTATTTGACTATGGGTTTTTCTGTGGTGCTTGTTGACACACAAGCATTAGCAAATTTAATTCTCACAATACGCCCTTTTGATCCAGGCTTATTATCTCCATTTTACTGATTAAAAATTGAGGCACAGAGAGATTTAGGGCCTCGTTTGTTTTACAGAAGAGCAGAGCATCTAAAACTCCAGTTGAAGTTAGTGGGAATTTTGGGATCTCTGCTTTGGTACTCAGCATCTCATGAAATCAAGTTTTAAGTGCTCAGGTTCACACAGGAAGCCTCTGGCAGAGCAGGGAACAGAACTCAAATCTCCTGAGCCTCAGACCAGTGCCACAATCAAAGACATTCCTTCTCCCCTTTGAACAAATGAGACAAGTAACATAGCAGGTGAATATTAGACATTAGAGCTGGTCAGAAAATGTCCCCATCCCCCAAAAAAGGCACTGAAAATTCAAATTTTAAAAAAATACAATCATTCCTAATAATTCCAATATGACATTCTGCTATGGGATTTTCAAAAGAGCCTCAGTGACTTCAAAGTCACGTCCTACTACTGACCATCAACGGGACTCATGCTTCTAGGTCATTTAGATGCTTCTGAAAAGTCCACCCCTGATTTTTATTCCTATTTTCAGGCCATCATCAGATTTAACAGTTACAGTACTGAGCAGCCCAGGGACCGGTTTCTAGGAGTATTTTAGCAGGACAACTGCCTTGGGAGTGATTTAGGGCCTGATGTCAATCCACCAGTGCTGAGTGGTCTCAACTTCTGTTGAACTCACCAAGAATAGAGGATATTTAGCGCCTTCCAGGAAGTGCTCAGTTCCTCACAGTATCTAGCACCTAATCCCTCATGTTAATTCACTCTAGAGCCCTCTATGGGTACATCTATACAGTTAGCCACCCAGCCTGATCCCAATCCCCTCCCTAGACTTCAGAGTCCAGGTTCCAGCCTGAGCCTCCACTTCAAAGTGCTGTCTACACCGCTATTTTTAGAGCTCTCGCGGGAGCCCTCCTAGCCCAAGTCTGTCAACCCAGGCTCAGAGGCTGACTCCAAAATGATGTGTAGACATACCCTAGCAGGTTCAAGACAGAAATGAGACAGCAAACAAGCAGTCTCTATTTTAAAAAGTTGTCTAATACTCAATAAGTTCTGTTCCTCATTATGTTAATGAGGTGGACAGGGAACCTCAATATTACGTATAGAAGTCTCCAAAAACATCCATAGCTGGCGCAGGATATTGGATTTGCAGTAAACTTCCAGTCCAGATATTAATATTAAATCAGTCCCTTTGATACGAACAGCATTTTTTCAATTTGGGAGGAATCTATACCTGCTGGGATTTAAACTTCCCACCCATGGATCCAAAAAAAGTAGATCTAATAATTAACAGTAGTACTAGCAATTATCATCTTTGCAAGCCACTAGAGGGCAAGATCATCACATTCAGCTGTTTAATTTGAGTGGCAGTTATTGCTCAGTTCTACTTTGAATTAAGCAAATTACACCAGCAGTCTAATGATTAGTGATGTAGCACTTTTATTTATCTTGTCTTTTTTAAATTTCTATAATGCACTGATCAATACCTCCATGGGCGTCCGGTGAACTGGCAGTTGAGGGAGGCTAGCCCCCAGCCCCTCCCCTTGTGCCCGAGGCCCTGCCCCTCTCCTTTCCCTTCTGCCAATCTCCCTTGCCCCACAGGAGCCCAGAGCACCCCCACTGCTCCCCTGCCCCCAGCCCCAGCTCTGGGCAGCCTGGTGGCACAGCCCAGCACCTCAACTCCCCCAGCCCCACTGTGCCAGGCAGTGTGGCCATAGCTCCCCTGGCCCAGGTGTGCCATCCTTGAATACCTCTTAATATCTATGTAGAAAAATATAACATCATGTATATTAAAACAACCTGGAAAGGAAGACTACCAAGTTAAAAGAACTTCCCAAATCATAACAGAAGTTAATCCCTCCCCCAAAACAAATATTTATCAAAAACCTCGGTAAACACTTAGGACTCAACATGGGCATATGGGGACCAGGGCACAAGCAGCCCTCCCTCTCCTGTCTCCCATGCAGTGCACTGTTGCAGTCTCTAAATTAATGGGGGCACAAGGACTGCTTCATCCTAGTGCCTGGGGGTCCCAAGAGGGTGAGGAAGGCCCCACCCATCTGCCTCCATACTGGTCCGCCAAGCTGACCTGCCAGAGGGAGTGGGTTGCCTCATTTTAAGGAATGGTGCAGCATGCATGCTTCCCCTGTAAGCAGGGCTGTGTTGGGATGGATTATGACTCTGGAACACATGTTGGGCTATGCGGTTGCCAACACAGGCCCTGTGTATTTGGAGAATCTGTCCCTTATATAGGTCCTTGTAACATGTGTTGAAGTCAGGTTCTTTCAGATTGGGTGGGGGTGGGGGTGACAACTGTTGAGTGAAGGGCCGTTTAATGAGAACGCATTGCTGTCAGTCCCCAGGTGTAAGGGTCCTGGGCTGTCAGAAACAGCCATGTTTTGCCAGGCTCAACTTCCTCCAAATGTATATAAAACAGTATTGCTAATCCCAAGCATTCAAAAATTGAGTCAGATCCCAAAATTATGAGATTGGTTTAAAAATCATGAGTTTTTTTAAATAATACATTTGGGTTTCTTTTTAGTTGCTTTCTGGCTTTAGAGCTTCTAGGGTTCAGATTTTCCAGCTTTTCTCTGAAAACATGAGGGCTAGAAACTTACTTTTTAAAAAAAATGAAAGCTGACATTCTGTTGAGTTCACATGAGTCCCAGAAAAATACAAAATACTGCACAACTTGTGAGAATACTGTGAGATTTGGCATCTCTGTGATTAATTCTGAGTGCCAGGACTGGTTTGCAGCTCTTGGACAAAAAAATAAAGACTAACTGTTAGAGTGTTCAGCTGTTTAGCAGTTCTTTTATAGCGTTAGACTTCATTACAGGAAAGACTCCTTCTGGAGTAAGGATATCAAACTAAGACATGCTGATGCTTTTGAAGCTGGAGTAGCAGCAGTGATGGCACAATGGTGCCAAAACCCGGTCTTGAGCACAAGCTTGGGTACAGAAATTCCATTGTTCCTATAATTTGGGAAGCGAACCCTACTGGCAAGTCTACCACCATCACAAACCCATCTGCCAGAGGCTACAACTTAGCACATGTTAAATTAGATGAAGAGCCTGAAAATTCTCTCAACAACTAGCATAAATTGCATCATATGTTAAATTACATTTAAAAAGTGGCATTAAATGAACATTAAGGTTACAAACCAAGGCACTTATCAGTTAGGAAATGCCTAAATGAATTTGTCTGTGCAACCTTGTCATAAACAGATAGCTAAGGGTTAATGTCTCTTTCACCTGAAGCACCTGACCAGAGGACCAATCAGGAAACCGGATTTTTTCAACTTTGGGTGGAGGGAATTGTCTCTCTGTGTCTTTGTTTTCTGGCTGCCTGCTTGCTCTGAGCTTTGGAGAAGTAGTTCTACTTTCTAGTCTTCTGTTTCTAAGTGTAAGGACTAAGAGATCAGATAGTAAGTTCTATGGTTTCTTTTCTTTGGTATTTGCATGAATATAAGTGCTGGTACTTGACTCCTAATGGGAGGGCTATTGCATGACAAAAGACCCTTAACATGCAAGCCACAAACTGCGAGAGAGAGCAGAAAAAAAAAATTCTCTCTGGTTCCCTTTTAAAACCAACTGCTTCTCTCTGCTAAAAAGCCCTTAGCAGAGAAAAGAAAAATATAATATTTCTACTGGCTTCTGGATTCTGTCTCCCACCAGCTGCCACCATGTAATAACCTTAGTCCCAGATTTGGACCTTAGCGTCCAAAATATGGGGGTTAGCATGAAAACCTCCAAGCTTAGCCACCAGCCTGGACCTGGTACCTGCTGCCACCACCCAAAAAATTAGAGTGTTTTGGGGCACTCTGGTCCCTCTGAAAAACCTTCCCTGGGGACCCCAAGACCCAAATCCCTTGAGTCTCACAACAAAGGGAAATAATCCTTTTTCCCTTCCCCCCTCCAGGTGCTCCTGGAGAGATACACAGACACAAGCTCTGTGAATTCAAACAGAGTGAATCTCCCTCTCTGTTCCCAATCCTGGAAACAAAAAGTACTTTCCTCTTCACCCAGAGGGAATGCAAAATCAGGCTAGCCACTTCAACACACACAGATCTCCCCTGATTTCTTCCTCCCACCAATTCCCTGGTGAGTACAGACTCAATTTCCCTGCAGTAAAGAAAAACTCCAACAGGTCTTAAAAGAAAGCTTTATATAAAAAAGAAAGAAAAAATACAAATAGTTTCTCTGTATTAAGATGACACAATACAGGGCAATTTCTTAACAGAATATTGAATAAACAGCCTTATTCAAAAAGAATACAAATCAAAGCACTCCAGCACTTATATTCATGCAAATACCAAAGAAAAGAAACCATAGAACTTACTATCTGATCTCTTAGTCCTTACACTTAGAAACAGAAGACTAGAAAGTAGAACTACTTCTCCAAAGCTCAGAGCAAGCAGGCAGCCAGAAAACAAAGACACAGAGAGACAATTCCCTCCACCCAAAGTTGAAAAAATCCGGTTTCCTGATTGGTCCTCTGGTCAGGTGCTTCAGGTGAAAGAGACATTAACCCTTAGCTATCTGTTTATGACAAACCTTAGTCCAGACCTCCTGCACTGCTGTAGTGCTTCAGTGAAGATGCTACTAAGCCCAGAGGTGGTGGAATAATGTGTATAGTAGGGGTGCTGAGAACCATTGAACCAAACTGTAACCCTGTATATGATGGACACCACATCAAGACAGAGGGTGCAGCAGCATCCCCAGCACCCCTAGTTCCACCACCTATGACTACGCCAATGGGAGAGCTTCTCCTATTGGCATAGTTAATCCACCCCTTAAGAAGTGGTAGCTATGTCGACGGGAGAAGCCCTTCCATCAATATCATAGAATCATAGAATATCAGGGTTGGAAGGGACCTCAGGAGGTCATCTAGTCCAACCCTCTGCTCAAAGCGGGACCAATCCCCAGACAGATTTTGGACTATGGTCTCAGAATTCTAGAGATCTCAAGTCTAATGTAGTAATAGTCTACAGGTGCATCCTTGTACAGGTCATTAAAAAACAAAAATGTCAATAAGACAGACAGGTATGATTCAGCATTAAAATGTTAATGTTTTAAATGGAGTTCTTCTGTCTAAATATATCTACTATAGTAGGCTATATATAGACTAATAGTCCAGACATTATCTGTTAAATTACATAGCACCTTTGTACAGGACCTCAAAATATTTTTCCATCTCCAGGCTTTATTTTAGCTCAGATGCCAGAGAAAACTCATGTCAACTTCAATAAGGAGTTGCACGCGTATTCTAGGCCAGAATATCTATGCCAGTCACTGTGCCCAATGCTAAAATAAGACAACTTGTAGAACATGACAGCTGTGTAGCAAAGAATAACAATGTGGTAAAGGTATATAAAATCATGAGTGGTGTGGAAAAAGTGAATAAGGAAAAGTTATTTACTTGTTCCCATAATACAAGAACTAGGGGCCACCAAATGAAATTAATGGGCAGCAGATTTAAAACAAATAAAAGGAAGTTCTTCTTCACACAGCACACAGTCAACCTGTGGAACTCGTTGCCTGAGGAGGTTGTGAAGGCTAGGACTATAACAGGGTTTAAAAGAGAACTGGATAAATTCATGGAGGTTAAATCTATTAATGGCTATTAGCCATTCTGTGCCAGGGAAGATAATGGAGCAAGTAATTAAAGAAACCATCTGCAAACACTTGGAAGGTGGTAAGGTGATAGGGAATAGCCACCATGGATTTGTAAAGAACAAATCGTGTCAAACTAATCTGATAGCATTCTTTGATAGGATAACGAGCCTTGTGGATAAGGGAGAAGCGGTGGATGTGATATACCTAGACTTTAGTAAGGCATTTGATACGGTCTCGCATGATATTCTTATAGATAAACTAGGAAAGTACAAGTTAGATGGGGCTACTATAAGGTGGGTGCATAACTGGCTGGATAACCGTACTCAGAGAGTAGTTATTAATGGCTCCCAATCCTGCTGGAAAGGTATAACAAGTGGGGTTCCGCAGGGGTCTGTTTTGGGACCGGCTCTGTTCAATATCTTCATCAACGATTTAGATGTTGGCATAGAAAATACGCTTATTAAGTTTGCGGATGACACCAAACTGGGAGGGATTGCAACTGCTTTGGAGGACAGGGTCAAAATTCAAAATGATCTGGACAAATTGGAGAAATGGTCTGAGGTAAACAGTATGAAGTTCATTAAAGATAAATGCAAAGTGCTCCACTTAGGTAGGAACAATCAGTTTCACACATACAGAATGGGAAGAGACTGTCTAGGAAGGAGTATGGCAGAAAGAGATCTAGGGGTCATAGTGGACCACAAGCTTAATATGAGTCAACAGTGTGATACTGTTGCAAAAAAAGCAAACGTGATTCTGGGATGCATTAACAGGTGTGTTGTAAACAAGACATGAGAAGTCATTCTTCCGCTTTACTCTGCGCTGGTTAGGCCTCAACTGGAGTATTGTGTCCAGTTCTGGGCACCGCAATTCAAGAAAGATGTGGAGAAATTGGAGAGGGTCCAGAGAAGAGCAACAAGACTGATTAAAGGTCTTGAGAACATGACCTATGAAGGAAGGTTGAAGGAATTGGGTTTGTTTAGTTTGGAAAAGAGAAGACTGAGAGGGGACATGATAGCAGTTTTCAGGTATCTAAAAGGGTGTCATCAGGAGGAGGGAGAAAACTTGTTCACCTTAGCCTCCAATGATAGAACAAGAAGCAATGGGCTTAAACTGCAGCAAGGGAGATTTAGGTTGGACATTAGGAAAAAGTTCCTAACTGTCAGTAGTTAAACACTGGAATAGATTGCCTAGGGAAGTTATGGAATCTCCATCTCTGGAGATATTTAAGAGTAGGTTAGATAAATGTCTATTAGGGATGGTCTAGACAGTATTTGGTCCTGCCATGAGGGCAGGAGACTGGACTCGATGACCTCTCGAGGTCCCTTCCAGTCCTACAGTCTATGAGTCTATGAGTCTATGAGCCAGGATGGGTAAGGAATGGTGTCCCTAGCCTCTGTTTGTCAGAGGGTGGAGATGGAAGGCAGGAGAGAAATCACTTGATCATTACCTGTTAGGTTCACTCCCTCTGGGGCACCTGGCATTGGCCACTGTCGGTAGACAGGATACTGGGCTGGATGGACCTATGTCCTTTTGAAATATGTGGAGGAACTTTGAAGTGGCAGAATGTAATTAATCAAACCAGAATTTGGTTAGGAAACAGTGGCTAACATACTTATTCATTTCAATACTGTCATATAATCTTTACTGAGCACAACAGGATAGGTTCTTAGTTTTATGTCTCATCCAAAAGCTAATAACCTGAAGCAACACAGTAGCCCATAACACCTTCCTGTAGCCCAAGTTCTTTATTGACTCATAGGGAACTATACCACTTGCTGAATCACCAGCACCACTTCTTACAGCACCCAGATTTTCCTCCTAGGTCTCTCACTTCAGGACTAACTAGTTCCAGTCAAATATAGGGTGTGAGATCTAATCAGACCATAAAACAAGATGTTATGGCTATAGGCCAGGAAATAATACAATGTAGGGTCTCTATGTTACTCTATACAATTCATAAGTAAGTTTTCTTATTAAAATACTATTACATAGATTATAAAAATACAGTTTTACTTTATTAACTAATCTGGTGGTAAAGAATATGTCCTATAGTAAATCAGGATGATTTCTTTTCACATACTTGGAATTTTAAGAATCAGTCCAGCAAGGTGCCAAGCACTCTGGCCAGAAGTCACAGGCTTCAGCAGGACTATTCACATTAGATCTGGTCAAAAGTTTTGACACAGTATTGTTCTGTTGAAAAATGGCCTTTTTTAAAAATGAAACTTTTCTTGAAAAATTATCAGTATTACAGAAATTTTCCAATTTCGGCAAATTTTGCTGTGCTATTTTGACCAACAATTTTATTAAAATCACTTTTAAAATCATCATAGATTTTTCATTGTGATTACCAAAACCCATATTTTCTTACAGAAGCCCAGTTTTGGGGAAACAGATTCTGTAAAGATGTAGGTAAATAGTGTCACTGAAAATTTCACAAAAAAACAGGAAATAGGTCTTTTTTTTGTTTTGTTTGAAGTTTCCAGTTTTTCAACCAACTTTAATTTATGTATTTAAAAGGTAAGCACATGCATAAGTCCTTTGCTGGAAATTTGAAGGATAAGTCCCTTAGAGAATAGAAGGAAAATAGAACATTGCTAGAACATCACTATAATTTGTATAATTCTTAGGTCAAATTTAGACCCAAAAAATAAAAATCTAGATCTGAAATAAATGTAAAACCACTTGCAAATAGTTAGCAAATCACTAAATCTGAGAAAATGAATATTTATGTTAATAATCTACACATAATGTGATATATGCAATTTTATAGGATTTTAGTTTTAAATTATTATTATATATGAATGATCTATTTTTTTAATAAAAACAGTGGTTTTATATCTGTAGTATATGCAAAGAATTCATTTCTGACTCAAAAAGTATTTTGACAGTAATAAATCTATTGTGAAAAGTCTCTGATCTTATATAAAAGATTTTTCTGCAAAATATCCATTAATTTTAGCAATGCCTATGATCATTGCTTTTCAAAGCCTATTAAAATGTATATATTTTAATAAGATTTGGAACCAAATTCTTCACTTGGTTACGTCATTGTAATTCTGTTGTAGTCAACAAGGACCCATTGGTTTAACTGAGTTTGACCTTAAGAACATGATATAGTGTCTTGTTTTTTGACAGTTGCTAAAAGTTTCAAAGACCCCACTATCACTTATGTATTAAACGTAGAATCATTGATACACTAATTATAAAAGCATACTTACTAGTAAAGCTGCTCCAATATTTCTACATCAGTTTGTCCACTGAATCAAAGATTCCTGTCTCATATCATGTTGATTCTGAAAACTGATACTTGTCATTACTGCCTGTAGATGTAGTTTGGGATAACTGAAAGCAAAATTCAGATTTTCAGAATCTCCTTTTTCTTCCACTGTCTCTCTTTTAACATTTACTTTTCAGTGCTTTGCTTACAGTCCTGTAACAAATACTGCTATCATGCTGGCTAAAAACTCTATGCATAACAGCTAATTGGCTATCTAAGACATCTTCTTTTAGTGAGCAATGGTTATTGAACAGAATACAATGGTATTCTTAGACAGGGGAAAAAAGAAGAATAATGGGCACTGGAATGACTATACAAAAAGAGGAGAAATCTCAGATTAGCCCAAACTCCCAGGCCCTAATGACTGACAGAAGAATATTGTAAATCAAGGCAAAAGACATCAATCCATTCAAACAGGATTAAAGGTTTAAACTGAAAATCAACAAACTTGTTAGTCTTTGTGAGAAAAATTGACACTGGGATTTTTTTAGAGATAAAATATCCAACTAAATTATTCCCCACTGTTGTTTAGGGCATGTAAATGTGAAAAAGTAGTGGCATACTCTACAGAAGACAAGCAAATAGATATGTTTAAGAAAACTGATCCATACAAGATTCCTCAAAGTTGGAATGACCTGATTACAAATGTAGTTATTTGGTAATATTTACAATTGTAAGATTAAGATTAATGACTCAAAATATTTTTAAATATATTTCATAATCTAATCATTATTGTGTTAAAGGAAATGGATGAAACATACATAGCTATGCATGTTTTGTAAACTTTCAATGTTAGGCATAATTGCATACAATGTAAAAAAAAAAAAAAGTCAGAGGATGGGTCTTTGCCTTCATTTTTTATTTCAGAAAAAATGCCATTGAATGAGAGGGTTTTTTTTCTGGGGAGCAGGAGAGGGCATCAATTTCACTTTTTCTTCATTTGGGGGAATAAACAGAGACAAAAGGCTAAGATGATGCAGTTCTTATTTCACTTTACTTCTATAACATAATTGGTTGTACTGTAACAGCATATGAAACATAAGAGAACCATAGCATAACACTGCAACACAATAAGCAGTATTCCCTCTATTCCATTTTTGTACCACTACTGATAAAGCTCATTTAGAGCTTAATTCATTATAGCTATTCTAACCAAGAGAAAGACAAAGTGTACAATGTAACACAGTGCTTTCTATAAGTTAAGCATTGACTTGATCAGTCGGGAGTAACAGCAGGTCATCCTCAAATTAAAATAATACAACAAAATAAGGTAACAGTGATATCACACCTATTTATATTCCCTCTTGTTGTTATGGAGTTTTGTAACAGAGACTTTGGAATTAGAATTGTGTGCATATGTTAGTACAGGAGCTGTCTTGTATAGTAACATTTATTTATTAGGAGCAAAGTACATTGTTGACTGTCTGGGACTAGGATAGTTTACAATACTATTAATATAGAGCCTAATCCTGCAGCCACTTAAATTGCAGAACTCCAGCTACTCAGGCTTAGAACAATTATTTGATTTACCAATGCTTTCTATCCCCCAGTGGTCTGCCTAAACAATATTGAGGCTATTTTTTTTTTGTCAAATAAACTCAAGCTTCTTCGATTTCATTCAGCACACAACAATACATTGCAAGTTTAAGTAATGACATTCTATGTGGGACTTGTTACTGGGCTGGGTATATTTGACCTAGCATGTCATTATCTTAACTTATAAATTTTAAAATCACGTTTTGAAATGCTGCAAAACTAAGATTGTAGTGAATTTGATTTCAAAGTCATTTAGGATGTCCTTTCAAACTGCATGTGGTAATCCTTGATTTTTGCACTGATGCTAAATGTTAATGAACAGAGCCACAGTGTACCATTTCACCTAGAGCAATGAAAACATTAAAATCTCTTTAGAAGACTGAATAAAACTTTATTTTATAAATATAATCCTCGTTGAAGCTCTACCATTTCACTGTACTTTTGAAATAAGGGCACATGGAAAATATGGAAGAGTTCCTTTGAGATACCTAACTAAAGCTACAAAATGAGCACTGTACTGTATTTCCAAGGAACACAGTTCAAAAGTTGGACGATTACTACTAAGGTTGTTTTATTCTTTACCACATTTGGAACAGGAAGTCTGTGTTGTTCTTGAAGAATTCTGAAAAGCAATGTCACAGTCTGATGACCTCTTCTCCTCATTAAAACGTTCCCAAAGACAGCTCTCTGCATGATGTTTTGTAGCTTCAGCAGCCATGAACTAATTTGTACCTCTTATTTTGATCATGCACTGGTGAAAGAACCAAACAATATTTTTCTTTAAACACAGAGAGGTCTTTCAACAGCTCAGCATGCACTTCTACCCTCTTTTTAATCTTGGAGCACCTATTTATTTGCTCTTTTCACCACTAAATCTTCTTTGCTTCTTTCTGCCCCCCTGCAAAGCTGCTAGTTAAAATTTTCAGTGTTTTTTCTTCATAGGCTTAAACCATTAGACTGGTATTACCATAAAAAGGGACACAAGGATTTAGAGATACAGTGCATCAGAATTTGCATTTCTAATTTTAATCCAATTAAACTAAAATAATATTTATTTAGCTACTACCTTTCTATAGTGTATATAAATTCACTAAAACAGGTGGAAAAAATTCTTCCAGCAGGAAATTAGTTATAAGTGCTCACTGCAGTAAGTGATTTGTTCTGCATACTGAGTGTTTCCAGATTCTACTTACAGATAATTAGTATTCATCTAGTTGATTTGTTTATTTTGCATACCTTCAGTTTTTCTTAGTGATGGATTCATTATGCAAGTCATATTTTTATCTACATCATGGATTTTGAGCTTATGTAAATTGTAAAAAGGTACTGTAAGGGCATTTTCTTTTAAGGCATAAGGCAAATACTTGGAAAGGGGGACTATATGGCTTGGCATTTTCAATTAGTTTAGGGCTTTTCCTCCACCACACATTTTAACAGCTACTGAGCAAAAAAATAATAATGTGTTGACTCTATTTGTGCTTCATTTTCAATTAATAAATGTTAATTTAAATGAATTTAATGTTTGTACAAAGTATACATCATGAAAAAAAATATGCATACGATTTTAAAACATAACCCGCTCCTATCTAAATACCTTGAGGGCCTAATTCTGCTCCCATTGACTTCAGGGAGAGCATGCTCAGGCCCTCCAGTGTCAAAATATTATACATGAGGCAAAAAGCCCTTCTTTTACCCTCCCTTGAGTATCTCTGGGGAATGGAGGAAGGGAGGGGAGACAGGAAAGATTAAGAGGTAGACCTTGCACAATTTTTTACGAAGTCTTGCCTTTCAAGAGGAGGAGAGCACAGCCTCCCAAAACCATAAGTTCCAGGGAATCTGCAACACAGAGAACCCCAAGTCCAGCAGAAGAGCAGCCCTCTGAGCTACTTCCTCCTCTGCCTTGTGAAAACATATGTCCCATCTGAGCAAATCCCCTTCTCTGAGGACATTGCTGGCATGGAGCCAACATTAATACTGTTTCAAAGCAGTATTAACTTAGGTACGCATGTCTGAATGGATATCTACTGCCTCTTGAGGAAAGACTGCCACAGATACCAGTTCCTCCCCCAGCCATCCTAGCTATCTCCCCTTCCAAGACTGTGGATTCCAAACCTTTCAGAGTACACATGGAGAGTCTACTGTGGGAATGAGGAAGGGTGAATAATGCATCTGTAAAACAGCAATCCCTGCATCCGAAGTCCCCAGGGGACATCTACCCAAGCAGCATTTGCTTTCACTGTGGAAGCAGAGGGGATAATTGAGACCCAGGAAGTGTTTCACCATTCTGGTCAGTGTTGTCTTAACAAAATGTTTGGTAAATCTCATATATTTATCTCAGTGAAATGAAACCCTTAGGTAATTGTCTATTCCTGTGTACTGTTATGCTTGTCTGTAAGACAGAGAAATTCCTGGAACCTAGAAGATATTTTTCTAAATTTAAATTTCAGTTTGAATTTTTAGTTGCAGTAAAGCTACTGAAATTAACACAGTAGATTACCCTTATTACCAGATCCATATTTTAACTCTCCAATGGTGTAATCCTTTTACACAGTGAGAGTAAATCCTACATTCATAATAAATAACTTTCTATTGAAAATTCCAAGGAAAAAGACCAGTAGGTAAATACCAGTCATGTCTTTCAACTCTCCAAATCAGAGTCTTATTCATAACCTTCCACCCTTTTTGACTGTTTTTCATTATATATATCACTTCCTCCTATTACTGATAGGTCATCTAGGTGCTTTCTCCTGCCAATTATCTCTCCATACACAGACACAAAATGTAGTGTTTTAGCCAATCCAGTTCTAAAAAGAGTAAAGCTACAGATCTTCCATCAGTTTCCTTGGGAGATAATTTCACACGACGATATGGATGAGACTGCTGACTTTGCATATGTAACTTAGAGTTGGTTGGATGATGCAATGGGACCATCATTGTGCAACTGTCTTTGTTTCCTAGACATGAGGAAAAGGAAGATTGTACAGGAAGCATGGTTATGCTTTTTTTGTGCATCAACTCTGAAATATAGGAGACTGACTACAATAAATATTTAACCAAGCGTGCCATCTCATGTGCACATCTCAAAATAGGGCTAGTGCTGCTATATCAGTGAACCCATTATGTCCCGGAAGGTCTTGCTGGGTTTATGGCATTTTTCACTGCAGTTGAAATAAAAGCACTAAAACTGATTAAGCCCAGTGACTTCTTTTGGAATGTAGACAATTATTTTGGATGAGCTCAGAATTTCATAGCTGCTATAACAACCATGGGACTGTCACAGATGGAGGGGTTTTCTGCTCACATATATAGGCTCTTTCCGGATCTGGTATCTGGGTTGGGTTTAGCTAGCAAAAAGGCAAAGATTACATCTTTGTCACCAAAACGAAGGCCATTATCTCCTTCAATTTGAGATTGGGATGATTTATCAGTGGACATTTCTGGCAGATGACCTGATTAATCTGAGCTACTGCTGCTTGGTTACACAGTGGAGCTGATCTTATGCTGATGAATTTTCTGGTTTCTTTGTAAATCAGATCACCGAGATCTGCCGTGGAAACAGGTCAGTGTCTAGAAAGGACAAAATACAAAGTCTGAAGTGCTTGAGTTTAAGCCTACCTCTCTCTTTGAGGCCCCTGGCGACCACCCATGAATGGATCCATGTTCTTCCTAGATTGTGAAAGCCAGCAAAGTCATACTGGACCTATAGCAGTTGTCATCATTGCCCTACATGGTATCTTGGTGCTACTTGCTCTTAGAGAAGCTATAGTGAGGCCGACCAGCCTCTCTTGTGTCATTGTGGAGCGTAGATGTGTTTTTATTAACTTCAGCTTGGAGAAGCAGCATTCTCCATTGGCAACTGTTACAGGAAGTGTTAGAAGTAGGCGCAGAGCAACAGAAGCAGTTGGAAAGCGGATGGTCATCTTGTTTGTGCACTTATATTCCAGAACAGACTTTGGAGTTGATCCTGCTGAAATGTATCTTGAAAGGGCTTTCAGTTCATCACCTAAATCACTCACATCAATATCGCGCATGTCATTTGTCAACACTGTCTCTAGTGCCCTGCATTGCTGGTGTAGGTCTTCTTCAGGTATAGTGAGGAGTTTTGGAATATCATACAACATCATATAAATATACTGCTGTGTTCCTTAAACTGCATGAAATGTTCTTCAACTGACTGTGTTGCATAATCCAGCACCTGGTTAAATAATTCAACTTTGAATTGTTGTTTGGAGTCTCTTATGGGATTATCCTGTGCCTTGTAATCAAAATGTCTTCTTCTTCAGTGACTCTTGTATTCTTGAATGGGTGGGAAAATAGCTTCAGTGTGAAGTTCCTCTGCCAACTTCTGTGCACTCTTCAGAATGTTTTGAAATCCCTCATCTGACTGGTAAGACTGTAGGTATGACTTTGCTTTCTCCAGTTGTTCCATTGCTCCAGATACATCGAGGTCAAAACCTTGGAGTTTCTTGCTTACGACATTTATTTCAAACACTATGTCATGCCACAACACTAAGCCACGCAGAAATTTGAAGTTATATATGTTTCTGGTGATTCCATATCCCTCCTCCACTGTTCTCCCATGAAGAGTTCCTCTCATAGCATTATCCACCAAAATGGCAACAATGGCATCATCTATCTTCCCAATTTGGTGTTTGATAGGCTTTATCGCCTCCTCTCAATTTTCCCATCATGTGGCACTCAGTGGTTTCAGTGTCAGAGAGGATTTTCCCAGATCTTGCTTCAAAATTTGCCATTGATGAGTTGACAGAGAGAAAAATACATAGATGCTTTGAATTACATTAAAAAAATTCAGCAGCCTCACTAGAAGCTGATGCTGCATCACTGACCACCAAGTTCAATGAATGAGAACTGCATGGGGCAAAAAAAGCTCGATGATTTAACTCTCAGATTCATGTCTGCATTCCTCTGTTCTTTCGTCTCATGTTGACACCATTATCATAGCCCTGACCTCTCATGTCAGCTATCGTAATTCCTGTATCTTCCAGCTTTTTAAGAAGCACATTTGTCAAACCAGCTCCTGTAGCATCATCAGTGTCAATAAATTCTAGAAAATGCTCTCGGAAAGTCACCATTGCAGGGACATTTTCACTAGGCTATGTTGTTGTTACAAAATGCACCATTAAAGTCATTTGTTCCGTATGGCTGATGTCAGGTGTGCAGTCCAGAATAACATAGTAATATCTTGCTGACTTCAGATCTGCCACAATCTTCTGTTTGACTTTTGTTGCCAGTAACTGTATGATCTCATTTTGAATTGTTTTTCCAAGATAGTGGTGTGTGTACATTTCTTGGGTGGTGACTCTTCTTAGATGCTCCTGGAATACAGCATCAGACTCAGCCATCAGCTCCACAATTTTAAGGAAGTTTCCATTGTTTGGCACATACAGCTGATCTGAAGTGCCATGCAGTGCTAGGTTTTGGGTAGCAAGCATTCTCACAATGGCAATGAGCCTTTTCAGAACATTTTGCCAGTAAAGAGACTCTGATATAATCTTCTCTTGATGCTGATCATCTATGGTGGCCTTTAACCTTAGTCTCATCTCAAGCTCTTTCCACCTATGGAATGCTCTCTGGTGATTTGCTGCCTTCTCATGGCATGCCAAATTTCTAGCCAGATTTTTCCAGTCCTTTGTTCCTGTAGAACCCAATGTGGCTGGAACATTAGACTGGAAGAGTTTGCAACAAAAACACTATGCAGCATTCTGGGTTTTTGAGTATATAAGCCATGGCCTCTCCACTTTGTCATCACTGGGGATTTCATGCCAGTAATGTTTGGATGGAAACTTCTATTTTCATTGTTTTTAGGGCCACTTGCTGTGGCCCATGCAGTACAAGGAAGTCCCTCAGGCTACTGCTCAAGTGGGTCCACAGTCCTGGATCATCTAGACTTAAGAAACTAAACTCAGCAGCAGCTGTTTCTTGCACCTTCACCACACTCTTCTCTGATTTACACCTTTTCTTCAGGAATGTGCATGGTTACATCCGAGATGGAGATATGGATGCTTCAGTAGCTAGCAGGTCACCTGCACTGTGACTAACTGGAAGATCAGGCATCTCCTCACCACTTACATCCTCATTGGGGCTGGAAAGCTCACTGTGAACATTTTTGTCTCTGTATCTCAGGAGAGCTCCTTCCTGTTTAGATAGAAAAGCTTCCTTTGCTTGCTTTCTTTTTCTGAATGCTGCCCCAGAGGGGCGTTTTCTTCTTTCACTCACGACTGCTGTTCTGTGCCAGCTATAGTGGCTCTCAACACTCATTTGAAGGGAACAAATAAGCAGGCTGGTAGCAGGGACTGAGTGAGGGAAGATATCAGCGTCTTAAGGGCCTAACTGGCTCCTACTACTTCAGTTGACTGCCTGTTCTCCTCAAGTGGGTTCAGGGAAGCAGCAGGAAACAGGACACTCCCTGAGAAGCTGGTGTTAATCAGTCCAGGATCCTGGCGGTGCTAGAGAGGTACATAAGAGGCTCTTCTTCCTCTCCATCCCTGCACCTCCTGCTGCTTTCTGTTATTCCCTCTCACCTTTTCTCCTGCCTGCCTGTTATGTCTCTTGTGCCCTCCTTCATCCAGCACAGCACTCTACCATCTCTGTGCATCTAGAGCAGAGAGAGTACATATGCACCAACAGCCAACACAATTTTCTACACGCTTCATTTTGCCTCATGGTAAGGCCAGCCCTGATCACCACTAGATAGGCAGCCTAAATATTCTTTGTTTAATTTCAAATCTTTACTCTAGATATACCTCCTGGGTCACCCTAAACAATTCCTTGGTATTTACATCTTCTGATAGAGCGCTTCAAAATGATTGCAACATCCCTCCCTACTTTGGCCATGCTATAAGTATTAAGGGAGTCTCTTGTTTAGTCATTTTTTTCGCTCTTTAAAATTCTTTCCAATTTGTTAATATTCTTTTTTGCTAGCGGCCAGAATAAAAGCAATATTCTTAGTGCCATTTCACTCCATAGACATACTGCATAGGACCAAATCCTGATCCAAGAGCCAGTGGTGGTGTCCAGCTTTCAAGGCCATGGCTCAACCAGATGTTGCAGTACCAATGGGGAAGCTAAATCTTGAGGAAAGACTCATCGCTGGTGTGGCTGCTGTATAGATGCTACACGGCTGCAGAGCCCCATCCTCTTCCCCGAAGACAGAATCAGTAACCCCACACCTCCCACCACTGCCATATGTAGGACAGGGGCCACTGGAAAGTGTCCTGACTTCCCAGACTGTGGGAAATAATCACCTCAGCTGAGTGACAGCCAGGGTTATAGTGAAGGGACCAAGTGGCCCTCAGAAACACTGGAGCCAGTTCTAAAACAGAGCTGGCAGGTGAGGCTGAAGGACCTATTGGGGCCCAAATTACTCTTGCATACATGCAGCTACACCAAAGCAATCTAGACACATTAGACAGAGTACAGCTCTTGGCAAGCCCCAGATATTTCACCCAAAGAGGGTGGTTTTGTACCCTCATCCTCAGTCTTCTCTTTCAGAGTGTAGCAACTCCACAGGCAGACACATTGCTGCAGTAGCTTCCATGGAATTTCTGAAATCCTGACCAGTCTCAGGATATGTTAACCCTGTGCGGAGCTCCCATAAGCAGAAGTCGGGAGCTAATATACCTCTTCTTTGTGGGAGAGTCAGAATTACTCAGGACAGAGTGAGAATTTAGCATTTAGCATATGGCCAGTGACTAGGTATTATAGTGATAGGAGAGAAACAGACTGATAGATTAGAATTTAATGTAATAGTCCCCAAAATCAAATTACATTGATAATGTTCCGCCTGCTATCGCAGCTAATTAAAGATTAAGTTCAATAAATAATAATAATAATAATAATAATACTTAACAATTACAAATTAACTTCAATGCCAACTTTTCCTGCAGTAGAAGGCCCATTTACACTTGCTCTGATATAGCACGCCCACATGCTCAGGGTCTGAGCACCACATTTGCAGTCAGGAAGGAAGTTTTCCCCCACGTCAGATGACAGAGACCCTGGGGGTTTTCACCTTCCTCTGCAGCATGGGACATGAATCATTTGCAGGTTTAAACTAAAGTAAATGGTGGATTCTCTGTAACTTGCAGTCTTTGGATTATGATTTGAGGACTTCAGTTACTCTGTCAGAGGCCTGGTCTACACTACACATTTAAACCGATTTTAGAAGCATTAAACCGATTTAACGCTGCACCCATCCACACAACGAGGCCCTTTATATCGATATGAAGGGCTCTTTAAACTGGTTTCTGTACTCCTCCTCAATGAGAGGAGTAGCACTGAAATCGGTATTATCATATCGGATTAGGGTTAGTGTGGCTGCAAATCAAGGGTATTGGCCTCCAGGCTGTATCCCACAGTGCACCATTGTGACTGCTCTGGACAGCAATCCGAACTCGGATGCACTGGCCAGGTAAACAGGAAAAGCCCCGTGAACTTTTGAATTTAATTTCCTGTTTGCCCAGCATGGAGCTCTGATCAGCACAGGTGGCGGTACACTGGTTCTCTGGTACACTTGCACCATATTCTAGGCAGGACTGACTCTATTTTTAGATACCATAAAGGAGGGATTGACTCGGAGAGTCATTCCCATTTTTGTCTTTGCGCCCCCAGCTGACCTCAGCCAGGGGCACCCATGACAGCAGCAGACGGTACAGAACAACTGATAACCTTCTCTACTATCTTGCAAAGGCAAATGAATGCTGCTGTGCAGCGCTGCAGTACCGCCTCTGTTAGCAACATCCAGTAGACATATGGTAACAGTAAAAAAAAAGCTGATCAGGCTCCATGGTTGCCGTGCTATGGCGTCTGCCAGGGCAATCCAGGGAAAAAGGGTGCGAAATGATTGTCTGCCTTTGCTTTCACAGAGGAAGGAATGAGTGATGACATTTACCCAGAATAACCCACGACACTGTTTTTGCACCATCATGCATTGGGGTCTCAACCCAGAATTCCAATGGGTGGAGGAGACTGCAGGAACTATGGGATAGCTACGGGATAGCTACCCACAGTGCAACGCTCCAGAAATCGAAGCTAGCCTCAGACCATGGACACACACCACCGAATTAATGTGCTTATTGTGGCCGCGTGCACTCGACTTTATACAATGTTTTACAAAACCGGTTTATGTAAAATCGGAATAATCCCGTAGTGTAGACATACCCAGAGATTATAGTTCTATTATAGGAGTGGGTGGGGGAGGTTCTGTGCCTGCAATGTGCAGGTCAGACTAGATGATAACGTTGGTCCCTTCTGACTTTAAGATTATGAGTTTATAAGCATCTTTCATCCAGGGATCTCAAAGCACTGTAGGAAGGTGGGTAAGTATTGTCCTCCCTCTATTACAGATGAGGAATCTGAAGCAGAGAGGTTAATTTACTTTCTGAAGGATATTCAGCATTTCTGGGGAAGGGTATGTAATAGAACCATATATCGAGAACTAAATTAAAATAGTTAAAATGTGTTACTTAAATGTATGTACAATGTGTTGATTTTTTATAAACACTACCGTTAAAAAAATCAGATTTTTCCCCTTTTTCTGGAAGCAAATACTATGGGGTTTTAAGTTAGAGCAAACTTTGGTGCAAGTAATGCAGATCCTGATTCTGTCTCAATTATAGTGAGAAAGAAACATCCTTAGCCGACCGTATGGTATTTTTACTATTTTAGTTTTCTCCACTAGATGTCCCCAGTATGTCACATTAAGCGGTGGCTTCACAGATAGGATCTTTTTAATCTGAAAGGGTATATACTTCTTTTGAAGTGTGTGTTATTGGGATGTCATGATTAATGATTTTCACTCCAGAGTTCATTTTATCTGGAAGATTAATAAGACAGATCTACAAGAAGAACGCAATAATTTAATTCTCTGCCTAAGATATAGAGGCTACCCAATTTAGGAAGCAATTAAGAATCTTGTATGCTTTCTTCTGCGGAAATATTTAAGCAATCAAAGCATTAAAAAAATAGAAATCCCTACAGTATATTTCTTATATTTCAAAAAGGAAGCCTTAACAGTTCCTCCCTCCACTCCAACTTTATTACTTTCAAAGGGGATATAACAGTTCCACAGGCCCATTCACAGTAGACTGGGTCAACAGCAGGAGTCTTGCTTAATTTGAGTTTTAATGGATGTTTAAGGTAAGATCAGAGTAAAATCTAGCAGGATCACAAATATCATTTTAAGCCTTTCCCACCTTCCCAAAAATCCCTCTGCAACAAAGCGTGGGAGGCTGGAAACAAAGCTGTCATATTAGAAACTTAAAGCAGGTAAGCTGAGCTAGAACTAATCTTCCAATACCTTGACTGGTCTGAAAAATCAGTAAGCTGTATAAAGCTTTAGGTTTTTGCACTTATTCAGCTGTAAGGGCTGCTGTGGGAGATCAGCACAGTAGATTTGTACTGTGTTTGCTGCTTTCCAGGAATGCAACAAGTTTTCCTAAAAGGCGCCAGTGGATCTCAAACTGGAAACACTCTAGCAGCATGTTTTGACTCTCAGGGCATCAGGTAAAAAGTTCATGCTGTGCAGATGAGCAGTGCCAGTTGGAGGGAGTGGGGAGGACAAACCAAAACAAAAAGAACCAAAAAAAGAGGGGGGAAAAAAGTACTCTGAATGACCTTTTACTCTGCAGCTAATACACGCCCCTGGAACAATGGTAAACACTGACTGAGGGTCTACAATCTCCAGTGGTTTTATGGCACATCACCATTCCCAGCAGGACTTAATGTGACAAAAAAGTGCATGATTCCAATAACAAAAAAATTTGGATGTCAGAGAAAAGGAAACAAAGCTATGTGCACTTAGCCCACCAGTGCACACTCTCACCGCCTTTCAAGTGTTTCAGTTTCCAATAATAAGTTGAGAACGCCTTTACGATTGCACAAGGGCTGAAATAGTGGCTTGTGTGCAAAGGTCCTCAAACATTTTTCAACAGAAAAACAGCACCCTTAAAAGAGACCTACCAAAAACAAGAAGGAAGAGGCGGCCTTTTTTTCCTCCCTTTTTTTTTTTTTTTTTTTTTTATTTTGTGATAAATAAAATCTTTCGGGTTTTTTCTTCTTTTAAAGGGGGGAAGGATGGGTTCTTTTTTCAATTTGTTCCTCACATTATAAATTCAGATCCTCTCTAGTCCATAAGTCTTTATGATAATGCCTGAAAAACTAGTGAAATAACATGACAAGCACTGGAGTGAGGAAGAGGTTTGCAGACAGATTGTTTAACATTTGTGCCACACAGATTCCCCCTTTCTGGGGGAAATCTTTGGTTACCACATTAGGGCAGCTTTATGGCTCCTTTGTGCTGTGGGGGTTGAGAGGCACACTGTATCAAGAGCTAAGAATGAGGTCCATTATGTTTTCCTTACTTCTGAATTTACAAATGCTTTTAGCCCAGCTCTGTTCTCACACTAAGTGAAAAAAAACAGTCTCACTTCCAATAGTCTTTTTTAAAAATTCTCAGCATCTTCCCACTTAACATATCAGGCCTTGTTGCCTCTGAGAAACCTTTTCGGGTTGATTGCATACGATTCAATACCTAAGAGAGGCGGGAAGCAGTGAAGCGTTCTTTCAGAGACTGCTTCCATCATGGTTTAGTTAAAAGCAGGATTGACACTGTTACATGACTATATGGGCAGTGCGTGACTCCTCCATTTGGGAAGGCTGCACAAACACGGAGCATGGCCTCGCCCCTAGGCCCGCCTCCACTCAGCCTCCTCCCCCAGAAGCCCTGCCAATGCTCCATCCCTGGCCCTGCTCAGCTCCGTCCGTCGCTGGTGCCTCTTTGCCGCGCTGGCTGGCCAGCTGCTCACATGCCTCTTTGCCCTGTCCCCCACCCCCGCCCTCTCACTGGCCAGCCCACTGGCTGCTCACCTCTCATGTGCACATCCCATGCAGGTGGAGCAGGGATGGGAAGAAACAGAGTCTTGAGGGAAGAGGACAACCAGGAATGGGGCCTTGGGATGGAGTGCAGGCAAGGCCACAGCAGGGGCACCTATCCTTTCGACAGCAGCATGCTCCAAAGGTGGTGGGCCAGCTGTTTGGGAAGGCTTAGCCTCCTCTGACCTGTTATACCCACCGTCAATGCGTGACTGCCATGGCTGCTTGTGGAAGAACAAAGGGTATAGACCCAGAAATGCATTCCCCTACTCTGACTCTGGCTTTGCTAACGACAAAGGAGCTGGGATAAGATACCCACTCCTCATTCAGCCCTTCCTCCAGCAAGGCACACACCTAGTGTATGTCTACACTGCAATGTAAGCCCAGGGTTAGTGGGACTCGAGTCAGCTGACCTGTGTTAGGGAACCTTGGGCTTGAGCTTCCGCATTGTATTTTAATCCTACGTTAAGATTTTTGTAATCCATGCTCAAATCTAGGGCTCTGGCATCCAGAGTGCAATGCACAGACCCAAGTCAAAGTAACCATATCCCAGAGTTCCCAGTGCCGCCTCTCCCCTCCAAAATGTGGCCGCTGTAGCGGTAGGACCATGATGCACTGTGGGAAAACTTTACTGACTGCCATGCATGTTACAAGGAAGCAGCTTCCTTTGCAAAACGCTTGATCAGTTCACTCTCCATTGCAAATACAGGAGGCTGTCTGATAGTGTGCTTGCAGATTGGTGATCAGAAGACAATGGGTTAATGCTGACCTGAGCTGCTGCCGTTTGCAAAGCGGGAGAGTGGCTTCCATTTTCAATACAGCGGATTGCAGGTTGTTAGGATTAAGAGAACAAAGAGTTGTCCCACAGAATTGTGGGATACTTCCCGCTGACTCCCAGGACCCAGGTCAAACAGGGCTGCATCTTCACAGCAAAGCAATAGAGCTCAAACCCTGGGTCCTGTTCTAACTCAAGCTCACACCCTCCAGGGTCCTGAGATCCTGGGTCCGAGCCCTGGGTTAGCGCAATTGCAGTGTTAGACACAACTGGGGTTAAACTTGAGCCCAGGCTCAAGCATGGAGCTTACGTTGCAGTATAGACATACCCCTAGTGCACATTCAGGGTTCTCAGAGGCATTCAGCATTCCCTATGCCCTGTGATGCACTCAGTGTCACCAAAACTCTGGAATGGAGCAGGTAAGCTGAAAAGCAATACAACTAGTTCCACTGACTATCCCATGGGAAGTGCTAAGGGTCAGTGAAGTAGGAGACAATGAAGCCATGGCTACACTGGCGCTTTACAGCGCTGCAACTTTCGCGCTCAGGGGTGTGAAAAAACACCCCCCTGAGCGCTGCAAGATACAGCGCTGTAAAGCCTCAGTGTAATCAGTGCCGCAGCACTGGGAGTGCGGCTCCCAGCGCTGCAAGCTGCACCTGTAGAGGATGTGGAGTACGTGCAGCGCTGCTGCGACCACACTCACACTTCAAAGCGCTGCCGCGGCAGCACTTTGAAGTGCAAGTGTAGCCAGACCCTAAGAAATGAGCTGCCACCATGGAGGTTACCAGATAACACAGTGGTGAGCATGGTGGAAGAACCTAAGAAGGGTCAAAGGTTCTCTCATTAACTGTAATCCTATCTGGATAAAAAGGCTCACTGACCATGGCTGGAATTCACACACCTGGGGCCGGGGGCTGGAAATCACGGCTCTAAAAAAGAATGCACAAGAGCAAAATTTACAGGGAAACAGACTTGAAATGTTGCATGACAAGGTAGAACAAAAACAAGAGAGTCTCAAATAAAAATAACTTCCTAATAACATGGGTAGAGAGACACCTAGTGGCTAGAGAGAAATAAGGCAAACACTTTAAATAAAATGATAGAACGATTGAATGTTTAGAGCTGAAATTCTGTCTCTACTGAAATCTGTCAAAACTCCCATTGACTTCAGTTGGGCCAGGATTTCACCATATAGCTCTGTGATAGAGATAGTCAAAAGGTGAAATTTTGATGACAATTTTCATTGAAATTTTGACCAAAAAAATCCTAACCTACCTTTTTTGTGAAAATGTCTGCATGAGATATTTTGGTTTTTAGAAGCTCTACACTAAACGTTAGGGGTATGATTAACCCAGCTAAAAGGAGGGCAGTAAGCATTAAATATCCAGGGGTGGGGGAGAGAAGAAACAGTGTTCAGTTGCCATACTTTAAAATTACACCCATCGCAACACCACTAACACAGCTGGGCAGGACAATATTTCTATTCCTCTTATAGAGACTATAAGGGCAGAACAAATGGCATAGTCATTCTCAGTCACAAAAATATACTTCTCTAGTTATCCATCGCTCAGTCAAATGAATCAAACAAAAGAATTCCAATATCAGGAAAAAACAGGCTAAAACATATAACAAACCAAAATCTGGCTGACATTTTCAGACTGGCTGAAGCACGTGGGTGATCATTTTTTAAATGTGTCCTGAACTGAAAAAATATAGAGGGCAGCTCAGCACTGAAAAATCAAACACATTTATGAAGGAGAATGAAATATTGGGCAAAGTGGTCCAGTGAGTTCCATCAGACTCAGAATTAAGGGACCAAGGTTTAATTCTCACTTCTGCTACTGACATCCTGTATGACCTTAAGCTAGTCCTGAGAACCTCTAATCCTAAACGGTTCTTGTAGCTCCACATGAAACAGCAAGAAGGCTTCCTTATAACCATTAGCCCAGGATGTGGGACACCCCAGTTCACTTGCCCCCTATGTTTGATGACAAGGCGGAATTTGAACAGAGGTTTCACACCTCTCAGGTACATGCACAGGTACAGGTACACTGGACTACAGGGTGATTCTTGCTCTCTGGCCAGTTAATGTTTAATTATTTAATAATGGCTTCAGTGGGAGAGACTGAGAGAGACGTATAACAAAATATCCCACATTGGAACAGCCTCCTCCTCCTCCCCTCTTCCAGCACTTGTGCAGAGTTGCAAAAGTGGCCGAGGCACCTAAGCTGCCTGACTCCAGGAGAGGGTCCTAGGCTGGGGATTGCAAGCATCTCCCTGCAGCCCAGACTGAACTCTGTGAGAGCGGCAGGGCTTAGGACACACCCCTCTTGTCACCATCTCCCAGTGGCTAGCTTATGCAGCTCCGTCCCTAGCATGCTGACTCTCATTCTCAGGTATATATTTTTCTCTATGTATTATATAGGAATCCTAGCACAGTCTTTGTAGATTCTAGTGATTTTCTATGTGCATAAGTAAAAGCAGCAAAGAGTTCTCTGGCACCTTATAGACTAACAGATGTATTGGAGCATGAGCTTTCGTGGGTGAATGCTCACTTCATCAGATATTCATCCACGAAAGCTCACACTGCAATATGTCTGTTAGTCTGTAAGGTGCCACAGGACTCTTTGCTGCTTTTACAGATCCAGACTAACACAGCTAGCCCTCTGATATGTGCATAAGTCAATTTGTGGATCCAGGCCTAAGTCTCTGAGCATATTGTCTGCAAGAAAAAAAGTGTAACCAGACCATGGGAGGTGCTTGTCAATAAAAAATAACTTTCCCTCCCAGAGATTCACATGGCTGTCTGACTAAGGCCCAGGGAGGTTCTCCCTCCAGCAGACTCAGGAAGGAGAAATATTTGCTCCACCCCACCCCCAATTTCCTCCAAGTTAAGACATCTGTTTTCTCCCAGTCTTCCCCTGCCTGTAGAATTTCTGAGGTCCTGTGAGGCTCCCTTGGAATGATGCTCCCCTCTGACATACCATAGAAGGTTCATATGGTAGATGGAGTAAAGAAACATTAGTGTTTTTCCTTTGCCATCTTTTGCACCTCAAGCTGCTAAAGAGTCCCCTTCCCTACCTCTGAACCCTCTGCTCCTGACAGACTCCCCATGTCCTCTAGAAAAACATGCTCCCCTCATAATCTAGATGGTGTCCTGCTGCTGAAAACCAAGGAAGGTTCATTGGCTGTGGAAGCCAGAGAATTGTTAATGCTTCCCCAATGTTTTCTCCTGCAGCGGTGAGCTGCTCCTCAAGTCCCTCATTTAGCCCTCTCTGTTCTTTCCAGCCTCCAATGCCCTCAGCAGCCTCTCACTGCCAAGTTCCTTGGGCTTACACCTTATAGAGACTCCACAAGCATAAATCTGAGGGGTGGGAATAGTTAGAAAAGCCCTGATAAGATTTACGACGCTTGCAAAGCAGTTGATGCACTGACCCAGGAAGAGCCCTACTTTTACAGGTGACTGGATCGTCTCCTCCAAACCTCTGGAGCTGCTTAGCAAGTCTATCTTCCTACAGACCACAAGAAGTCTGGAAAGTGGGGGAAATGCCTCCCCCTCTTGGCATTCTTCAATTCTCCACACCATATAAGAACTATTTGAAAAATGAAGGAAACCACACAAATAACTTCATTTAGGCGAAGTACAATTGCAGACAGATGTCACAGGTTTAACTGCATGTTATTTTCAATAACTTCATCCCCACCTTACCACACACAAGAAGTTAGACATTAGAAACCCAGGAATAGCAAAGTTAAGGCTGCACTTCTCAAACAGGAGCAAGACATCCAAACTACCTTAACTCTGCCAGCCTACCGTTTCCCCAACTTTGCAAGGAGGGTATCAAAAATATGTACAGACTGATTTTATCACTTGTTTCATACTTGCACAATCTCCCGTACTATATGAGATAAATTGTCAACACACTTATTTTTACTCATGGAAGTGTGGTAGTTTCTCACTTGGGGGAAATCCTCAAAGGTTCTGACCTCCACCGGTAAGTGTCCGAATGCTCTCAGAATACCTCACAGGCTCCATCCCCTAACAAAAAGTTTTATGCTATTTGTCTAACCAGGACATTTTCTTTTTACGTAAAGCTGGGTGGGAAGTGTTTTTCCACCCCATGAGAATTTTCAAGATTTAAAAAAATAAAGTCACCATCCTGAATCAGGATGAAAAGCTGAAATTTAAAAAATTTTCACATGCTGACATTAAAAAAAAAAATTCAGATTGGGTCAATTAAAATGTTTCATTTTCATTTTGTTTACTTTTTTAATAAAACCCTATAA
The DNA here is from genome assembly GCF_025201925.1 of Gopherus flavomarginatus. Taxonomy (NCBI): domain Eukaryota; kingdom Metazoa; phylum Chordata; order Testudines; family Testudinidae; genus Gopherus; species Gopherus flavomarginatus. The sequence continues at coordinate 50,748,772 of NC_066617.1, read as the reverse complement.
ATTAACTTACATTTTGAAATGAAAAAAGCCATTTTGACCTGAAAAATGAAACTGTTTTATTTTAAAAATGTCAAATTGGGATATTTTGACAGTTTCAATTTTCAAATATTTTCAGAATGGGAAATTTATCAAAACCAACCCTTTCCCAAGAACTAGCATGACCAGATAGCAAGTGTGAAAAAATCTGGACAAGAGATGTGGAGGCTAATAGGTGCTTCTATAAGACAAAGCTACAAATAACGGGACTGTCCCTATAAAACTGGAACATCTGGTCACCCTACTGTGAGAAATTGTGGTTTCAGTGAATCTGCATTTACTGACAAAATATATTTTGTTGAAAAATTCCCAAGCAGCTCTACTTCTATGTCTTTATGTATTACCATAAAGCAGTATAACAATTAGGGCTGTCGATTAATTGCAGTTAACTCAAGTGATTAACTCAAAACAAATTAACTCAATTGAAAAATTAATCATGATTAATCACAGTTTTAGTCACACTGTTAAACAATAATAGAATATCAGTTTAAATGTATTATAAATATTTGTGGATGTTTTTCTACATTTTCAAATATATTTATTTCAACTACAATGCAGAATACAGAGTGTACAGTACTCACTGGGAAGGATGAAGTAGTACATATTCTCAGGGCATTCCTAAATCGACAGAGTCCAGGTGGGTTGGATGCCTTTTATAAGCAGTGCAATCTTAACTCCGAACTACCCAGTTTTCTAAAGTCTGCTTTGTTTTGTTTTTTATAACTAGAGTTCTTGAAAGGTAATATACACTCAACTACCTATGCCCATGTCACGGAGTCACCGGGTGATGCTCTGGAACTGCTCCCCACCAAGCCAGTCAGGACTTTGGGGAGCCTCCTCTCCCTTGGAGCAGACTTGTTAAGGGCAAGAAGCTCACACGGCTTCACCTCCTGGGTCTCTCCTTGGAGCATTCAGCATCCTCTGCCCCTCCGTGCACTTCCCACAGCGAGCCCACCTAGGCGAGGTCCTGGGGAAGCCACAGGGTCCTGCACCCCTACTTCGCAGTCAGACGTGACTCTCAGCCAGCCAGTAAAACTGTTTTAGACCCAGTAGAACAGGGTCTAAAAGAGAGCTTGTAGATACAGCGAACTGGACCCCTTGGCCGGGTCCATTCTGGGGGGCAGTGAACCAGACCCCCCCACGTCTGCCCTTCACTCCTCGACCCCAGCCAGCTCCAGACTAACCACCGCTCCCCCAGCCCCTTCTCTCTGCTCAGCTCCTTTTCCGGGATACAAGGTCACCTGATCTTTTTGTCTCCAACACCTTCAGCTGGCACCTTTGCAGGGGAGGGGCCCAGGCCATCAGTTGCTAGGAGACAGAGTGTCAGGCATTTAGGTGCACTGGCCCTTTGCTCTGCCACATACTTAAGAACTGCCATGGGGACACTGAGGCACCAACACATGGTATTCAGAGAAAACATTAAGAACATTCCTAGTTCATCACAGCCCATAACCTTAACAAAGTTTTTTCTTGTGAGAGAATGATTATTAACTAAGTGTGACAGATACCTCAAGAAAGACTAATACCGCAGAGCCAACCACCTTTTTCAGTAGCATACAAAAAATTTACTCCAGCCTAGCTTCAGCAAGTACTTAACCACATGTATAGCTTAAGCCCATAAGTGAAGTCATTGGGATGTAAACATTAAGAATGTGCTTAAGTGCTACAAGAGGCTGAAACTTACTGAATTTTGAATTTCTGGAGAATGCTCTCTTCAAAATAATTGATTTTCAGTGGAAAAAAACACTGACATTTTTAAAATAAAAATGATTGTAAAAATGTTGTGATTTTTCAAGGAGCTCTATTAATTACCTTGCTGAATATAAACCTCCAAAAGGTAAAAGCTCTCTCCTAATATCTCTTGCATCATCCACCTGTCTTCTATATGACCACAAGCATCCCCCTAGACTATATATTAAAATCATTGCAGCTTAACTGCTTGCTCTTAGAAGATTTTCCTTTTAAACATTTTATATCGATGGAAATAAAAAATTACCTGCACATTATCAACAGTAAAGAGGTATCACCAATAATCCTATGAAAAACCCTAAAAGCAAAAATAAATGCTTTCTTGAAACAAAAAAGCAATGGACAGTCTCAAGGGATTTGATTTTTCTATAATTTCAGACCTATCAAGACAAAAAAATTCAACTGAGAGGTGCAAAAATCTTTAAAGCACAATTGAATTCAATTGAATAAAATTAAACGAAAACTGAACTGCCACGTATAAAATAAAACTCAGGAACAGTGGAATAGAGGGAGGACACTGCTGGCATTTCATCTGAGGAAGCAGCAGTCCTCCAGAATAATCCTCTACATTTGCCAACTAATACAGAATAAAATAACCAACAAAGGCAAAGAACTGTCTCCAGCCTTTGCTAACTATTATGGAAACTTTACAGTGAATAATAGCAATCCCTGATCTCAGCACCAAAATACAGAATTTCCTGATTAATCATACTGAACGCCAGCAGCTCTCATAGAATCACTGGAAACAAAGGAACAAGAAAATGTCATTAAATCCCATAGAAAGCACAAGACTCTGAGGCCAAAGGCAATTGGAAAGATTTCTACCAAACCTTCCTGGAACAAATACAAACAGTGGTGACCATTAGAAAGAAATTAGCCATCATTACCACAGATCAGATATGTAAAAGTAGAGCTCTGAAGGAGGTAGGGTTAAATGAGCATTCTGTATGCTTTATTATAGGCTGTTCTAAAGCGCACAGAAGTCAAGGGGAAATCTTTCTATGGACTTCAAAGGACTTTGAATCAGGGCCCTAATATGTTTGTTGAATGAAGCAGGGCTTCAGGAGACCTGCCTTATTCAGCACTCTGCTAACTAGTAATTGACAGCATTTTAAAAATCTTTATTTATTGAAAAAAATCCATTCCAAAAACAATATTTAAAACATATTAAGTTTGCAAGATAAGCTGGTTTAATGTTAGGGAAGGTTGTCATACAACTTTAACTCTATCCCCTGAGGCAAATTAATTAGAGTGCAACCTTTAATTATGGAATCACAAAATATTCTTTCCTTGGGACCTGCCTCATCCCATGCAGAAATTGGTGTGTAGTGCACAATACCAAAAGATAATTCAGTTGTGAATAATAATACTTTTCATATCTGTAAATGTTTTCCATCCAAAGATCTCAAATGTTCTTCTGTCTAGATATTTATACCATGGTATTCTAGCAACCTAAAAATTGTAAGAGTAAACACATTATCTCTGTCTCCATCATCTAATCATTGTGGGGATTTGGTTTGTTTTTGTTTTATTGTTCTGGGAAGATCAGGTCAAAGGACTGGGGTTTACAATTTGATCCAACTCACAGGTTATAAAGGGCAGAAGGTCATCTAGTATGGCCTTGTGCATAACACAGGTTTGTAGAACTTCCCTAATTTATCCCTGTTGAACTAGAACACATATTTTAGGAAAACATCCCATCTTGATTTAAGAATTGACAGTGGTGGATCTGAAGTCAGTTATTTCCTGGAACAGAATTACATAGCCAGTAGTCAAGAAAGCTCTCTCTCCTGCAAGTTTGAAAGTCTCACTCTTGAGTACAACAATTCCACTTCACTAATAGAACATAGCTCTCATGGAAGGTCCTGACCATGTAGTATAAGGTAGTGCCTTAGGTAACTTGGGCCAACCCCGTGGAAGGGCTTTAACTTGATTCTGTATTCAATGAGGAGCCGGTGTAGAAAGTAGAGCACTGAAATAATGTGATTTGATCAGCTAGTATTGCTGAGTTACTGTGCAACTGCTTTTTAAACTAATCAGAATTTTGAAGCTGGTGGGTTCATTCCTAAATTCTTACTGAATAAATCCTTGTGAGGTTGAGTAAATATATTTATTCATTTTATAGATGGAGAAAATGAGAACCAGAGTTAATAGCCAAATTGTTTTTAAGTGGCCACTGATTTTTCATGCTTCAGTTGGCACCTTCCAGTTCTGCGCCTGATTTTCAGATATGCTGAATTTCTACAGGTCCCATTGACCCTAAGAGAGTTGCAAGTGCTCAGCACTTCTGATATATAGAACCCAGATGTCTCAGGGTAGAATCCTACAAAGTGAGGAACCCAAAATAAATGTCTATTTTTGAAAATATTGATTGAAGTGAGTTGCCCAAGATCACAAAAGAAGTCAGTGCCTGAGCCAGGAATATAACCAAGATCTCCCAATGCCCAGACCTGTGCTTTAACCATAAGACCATCTTTCCATAGCATGTGTGATTGTTCCAGGACTTCACTAGCTATTGCTGTATTACAATGATCTCATGTAGGTTTGTTTTAAATCCCCTTTTAGAGTAAATGAAAACAAAGACCTATAAATAGATTTTGAATTACTGCCTCTATCACTTACGTTTGTGGAGGACACTATCTCCTGGGAATCATCTGTGTTAATTAAATTAAAAAAACTCCATAAGGTCCAAAGCATGCTTAATAAATTAACAAGGAGGCCCCATTGAGCAGAAGCCTTTTAAACTCTAGTGAAACAAATCAATTCACATTTTATTATTATCCACTTAACGAATTAAATCTGTCACTTTATATCATATGCAACCAGTTTTTGGTAAATGCTAATTAAAACCTTTAAAAATGGAAATCTGCTTTGAAAGAGCTTATGCAAACTGTGAATATTGATGCAAAGAGATAGACCTGTTTGTCCTTATGAATGAGAGAGAGAACTTCTACTATAAGAAGCTGTACTTGCTCTTCTGGGAATAAGAACCTAATCAGAAACCTAATTAAATCTGAGACATGGAGAAAGGATTCAGAAAGCTGTACTTAAGGAAAAGTCTCATTGCTATTTCAGTCAATGGGAGTGATTTGTTTTGAAGCTTGCTATCAAACTTAAACCTTAAAGGCTCAAAAATTAAAAAATAAAATAATCAGTTGTAAACAAAAAAGATTTCTTGGGGGGTTATCTTTTTAAATTCTCATTTTAAGCTAATCCCATGATTATTTGAGGACTCACGCGTGATTTTTGAACACATAGGGTTAGCAATACTGTTATTATAGCAACTGAGTTGGTATAGTTGGCTTAGCTAAGGTACACACAGCACTTTGCTGAGTCTGTCAGCAAACACCAGGAAATGATGGATTTTTGCATGGAATATGTCTTGCTTTGGGCAACCCTTTTTCTTCTTCCCAGCCCATGCCCTTTTCTCCTGAAGCAGTTAGAAAATGAGTTGATCCAGATGGGTTTCACCAGGTTTTCTGCCATCAGATCCCAGGCAGAATGATAGTTTAGTATAAAGAAACAAAACAAGATTCACAACTAAAATATCCCCCAATGCCTCAGGACGCATATAGTACTGTCTAAGCAGTCACACAATCTCCTTACTTTAAACCTTGCCTTCTTTTCACCCTACTCTTATCACCTTGTCCTGTATCCATGTGTAAAAACATCTCTTTATTTGGACTGTAAGGCAGTCTTCAAGGCAGTCTTCAAGGCAGCTCACTGTTTGGACACTAAAATAAATATTAAATAACCTTTGCACCTCTGAACTCTGCTGGTAAATTTCACACTTTCAAATGAAAATATATGTAAGCCTCATGCCAGAATTTGGCCTTAATACTATACAGTGACACAATAAAAAAACCTAATCAAGATTTGCAGTAGCATCAAAATGCACGTTTTCGTGTTCTGTTTTACTCTGAAAATTTTGCAAAAGTTTTGCAGTAACTAGCACTGCAAGTAACAATTTTTATATCCCTTGCTTCATGTTTTAAATTTAAGTAAGCATTCAGTGATACACTGATATTTTTTCCCTTTCTCTGCATTGCTCTAAATCCTACAAGACTGCAGACTTAAACAGATGCTTCTGAACTCTAAACTGTAGTTGTCGTCCAATAGTAGTTTACATTGTCACATGCTACAGCACAGGTTTATCAAACCAGTTCTGCTGAAAAAGGCAGGCAACTACTACGGGAATATTTGATGGTATTTTATTAAGTTACATAAATACAACGTGAGTTTGACTCACTCTCACATGATTTTAAGAACCCACAAAGAAAAAAAAAAGTATACACAACTTCTCATCCCCGAGACTCAATACCTCATAAATGTTAGATCAGTGCTTTCATTACAGTTTCACTTCTTGTCAAAGTAACATCCTGAAATAAAGTTATGCAAACATTGGGCCAAATCCTCAGACCAGCTCCAGAGTTGAATAGGGACCATGACATTAGTTTAACGGGCCTTCTGAGGATCTCTCCTACATAAGAGGATTCCCTAGGATGATGGCCAGAGCCAGGATATTAGCTCTATGCCAATCCGCCCACTGGCTTGAACACAGTTAGATGAGGAAAAGCAGATGAGGATGGAGCACCACTGCACTGGCTATCCCCAGCTTGGGGAGAGAGTGGCTTCCTACCAGCCCCTGAATTAGGGAGCCACAGAAGTGGTATAAAGTCATCTTTGCCCCTTTCCTCTAATCCTGTGTCAAGATCAGTGCAGTCTCGTCAGAGAATCTGGGTCACTGATACAAATATATTTCCCACAACAATAAAACAGATGTATATAGTTGGGGAGGCATCCTAGTATTTATTTTCTTAAGCCAAGGGCCCAGTTCTAGCATACTTTCGATCAGGCTAGCCACTGAGAAGACAAAATAAAGAAAGGTGACAGCGTCAGATTCTAAAAAAAGAAATAGAAACTAATGTGCTAAGAAGGAAGATAGAAGCCACAGAGTAAACCAGGCAAACAGAGGGCATTTTAACCATGAAAACTGGGAACAATCAAGACTGGGATGTTTTTAAAAAGACAATATGATGTGAAAGTAGAAGTATAAATGGAAGCAAACATTGAAATTCTTCTTTAGGTGAAGTGGTTGAACTGCTAAATTGAGATGCATAGTTTCTCTAACAGAATGTTGGGAAACATTAGGAAAGGGATAGATAATAAGACAGAAAATACCATATTGCCTCTATATAAATGCATGGTATGTCCATATCTTGAATACTGAGTGCAGATGTGGTCACCCCATCTCAAAAAAAGATATATTGGAACTGGAAAAGGACCGGAAAAGGGCAACAAAAACCATCAGTGGTATGGAACGGCTGCCATCTGAAGAGAGATTAACAAGAGTGGGACTTTTCAGCTTGGAAAAGAGACGACTAACAGAGGATATGACAGAGGTCTATAAAATCATGACTGGTGCGGAGAAAGTAAATAAGGAAGTGTTATTTATCCTTCGTATAACACAAGAACTATGGGGTCACCAAATGAAATTAATAGGCAGCAGGTTTAAAACAAACAAAAGGAAGTATTTTTTCACACAACACAGTCAACCTGTGGAACTCTTTGCCAGAGATGTTGTGAAGGCCAAGACTATAACAGGGTTCAAAAAAGAACTAGATGGCTATTAGCAGGGATGGTGTCCCTAGCCTCTCTTTGCCAGAAGCTGGGAATGGGCAACAGGGGATGGATCATTTGATGATTACCTGTTCTGTTCATTCCCTTTGTGGCACCTGGCATTGGCCAGTCATAAGATAGGATACTGGGCTAGATGGACCTTTGGTCTGACCCAGTATGGCTGTTCTTGTATTCTTAATTCAGACACTAACAAGAGTCCCAATATAGACACCTAATCAGTAGTTCAAATCCTTTGTATTATCTCTGATTCAGACCAGTAGGCCTACTGCTCTAAAAAAGCTCCATGAGTTTCTGCAGTTGGTATTAAAGTGTGGAAAATATGTAATGTGCTCAGTATCTGAGAGCAGGAATCCCATAAAGGTTTGAGATGGAAGAGATCAAGGAGAATAATTTCATAGTGGTTCTCTTACTTCTTGAGTCCAGGGATCCCTACCTACATTTCCCCCCCAAACCCCTTCTTGTCAAGGATATCTACTAATTTTATTCAAAAGTGATTTCTCCTATCTACACTTGAGTCTTTGCTAGTGTTGCTATTAAAGATTAGACTCTGGTAGGGGATGGCAGCTGCAAATTGGCCTATGTGTTATCTTTTGAGCAGCCTAGGTTAGATAGAATGATATGTAGTGGAAAGAATAAATCCCTTATGCAAGGCCCAGGGACAGCACCTACTATTTGAGGCAATATGGTGTATTCCAAAGACACCCCCCTCCGGAAAAAAAATTGAAGATCAAAAGATAAAAGTTTACTCTGGCAGGCATAATATAGCAGTCCCCAGTCAGGGAAAGATTCTACCAGGCAGGAAAATCATACACACCTTTCAGTACTGTGGGCCTGATTTTCACCGCTTTGGGTAGCCAATTATACCTGTGCAAATTAAATGTAAGATGATACCAAAGCAGAATGATAGCATTCTGAATTACCAGGTGCCAATGTGTATACGTTCACTATTTACATTGACAGTATTTTATTGTAATAGTTTGGCATTCCACTTTCTATTAAACATATTCTTCTAAATTTTGCTACAGATGTTGCTGCTTCCCTCTTATGCCTTTCACTTTTTCCTTTCATTAATTATTATTATTACTGTAGCACCAGAAGCTCACTGAAACCCCAAACATCTTGGTAAATAGAAAGATGAAGCTTTGTAGTCAGTATTCTGACCTATGGGACCGAAACATGGCCTGTCATGATCAAAACTGAAAAGAAATTAAACACCATTCAGTTGAAGCATATCCAAATGATCGAAAACATCAAGAGGTACAAATTCAAGTCAAGTGAAGAGATCCACTTCCTAACTAAGCAGGTCCTGCTCTCTCAAACAGTTGCCCAACGCTCTCTAAGGTGATATGTCTACTAACTTCCTATGAGAATCATCTCAAACTTTGATCTAGTGAAAGCAGGATGGAAAAGAATTCCCAGAGGATGCTGGATGGTATCAGACTCCTGTCTGTCACAGGTATCCTACCCCATAACATACCAAATGTCAGAGACCAGGACTTGGGGTAGTCATGCTTAGCGGCTGGAGAAGGAGTCAGTAGCCAGGAAGCCCAAGATCAGAACCCAAGTCAGAGGCCAGACGCCAGAGCCAGAAATCAGGAACAGGAGCCATAGATCAGAACCCAGTTAGCCAGAGTGAGGCAAGGCTGGGTCTGAGGCAGGAACATGAGTGGGAACAGACACAGATACTATCACAGCCAGGTGAATGTTTTGAGTAGCCGCTAAACTGCTGTGGGGCTTAACAGCTGGTCTGCTAATTCTTCCTGCCAATCAGGCAGCCTACTCTAGGCCAGCTGCACTCACTAGGTTGCCCGGAGACTGGCTCTGATTCCTAAGATCAGGACAGAACATCATGAAAGCTCAAAAAACATTTGGTGTCATCAATGCTATCCAAGCGACAGCAGGAGAACTCATCTAACTCAACATAAGGGTGAGTCCTATTGTAAATCTTTTGTCTTATGCTGATCTTTCAGTGTCTCTTAGTTTCCTCTTTCATCTTCCTTTTTCCCTTTCCCCCTCTTCTTTTATCCATGTGATATTTGTTCCCTGCCTTCCTCCATGTTCTTTCAAATCACTTCCATGTCATGGAGAGGTTTACTAGAGTGAATAGTGAAATGCTATATGTTAAAGAGGGGGAGTAAAAAAGCTTCACAACCCAGAACTGTTTCACACAAATGGTGGAAAACATATGGAATACACTAATGAAAAGTTATTGTCAAGAATAGAAGTGAGTTCAGACAATAACGCAATAGAAAAAGTAGGTCAAGAGCCAGATGAAGAAGAAGCAACACAGATTTGAGAGTCAAACAAACAAAATAAAAAGAGCTTCTCAAAGCCAGGGCAAATCTGGTTTCCAAATTAGCTCAAAATCCAGAGAACGAGACTCTCCAGCACTCATTTCTCTTATAATTTATCCCTCCTAACAGAATAATTCCTTCCAGCTGAGCCCAGCCACAGTCCTCTCACCTTCCATAGGCAATCCCTGCAGTGTAGGATGAAATCTGTGCAGGGAAAGTGTGTTAACCTTCTCACCACCAACCAGTGAATGGCAGGTCTCCGAACCTATTCACCCAGAGACTCCTAGATTCCTTTCCAGAGAAAGGAGAGGCAGAGAAATGGGGGTGGGAAGGTAGGGGGAAAGTTGTGCCTAAAATTAACCAAAAAAGGGCATGTATGACATTGTCTTTTTCCAAAACGGCTTGTGTTGTGCAGTCTGTTGAAAGAATATAGATCCCAGGATTTTTGTATCTAAAAATATGAAGTGACATTTGAAAGGAGGAAGTGTGCCCTTGTGTATAAGCAGATGTGGGGATTTCAGCATTGTCATATTATGCTGTTAAAAATGTTACAAAAATAACTAAATCATGTTTACATATACTCTTAAGGCATCCCCAGCAGTGGAGCATTTACAGGACATCATGTATTTTCCAAACTCTGTGGGCTAGATTCTGATCCCCTTACTTAAGTTAAGTAGTTCTTCACCTTTTGAATAGCCCCACTGAAATCAATAAGACTACTTGTGCAGCAAGTTAGTACTCAATGTGAATAAATGTATCAGAATCTGATGTTAAGTATCTCATTATGTTATGCATTTCTTTTAAAATAATTGTTTGTTCCTTGATTTTTTAAAGTGTGAGAAAAAAACTGACATTTATAATATGTCATTATTTGACTTTTTGTGAATTTCTTCTGTAAGAAAATAATTGGTATTGGTCTTATGGATGGAACAATGCAAACTCAAATTGATGTGCTTTCATATCAATCAGTTCCTATGAAGCTGAATAGTTAATGTATGAAACTAAATACATGTGTGCATATGCACTATATGAAATAATTTGACAAATGAGGGACTCTAATGTCAATTAAGCTGTATTAAAAAATATTAAGTTCTATTTTGGACTGACCTCAAATAGTTCAGAGGTTGAACAATCCCCTAAATCTTTTGGATGCTTATCTGAACTTTTTAATCACTTTTCCCCAACTGCAACTTTCTCTATTTCCCAGTTATATCAGTCCCACACAAAAATCAGAGCCCTCTCCCATGCCCCAAATACAATACTAGCGGATTCTCCTAAAACTAGATTTGATCACTCCCGTTCTACATTACACTTTATGCTTTATTTTCTTCTCCCAATTCCCTACCTTACCCCAAATATCGCTGGTATTCATTTACTTTCTTCAGCTGGCATAAGGCCTCCACCACCTCCTTCAAACTTGTAATTTTATCCACATCCACAAAGGAACTTGGGAGTTGCAATGCCTAACTTTTAGGCACCTTGAAAAATCAGTGGAATCCAAAAAAAGCCCAGATTAAGTACCTAGACTCTCTGTACAACAAATGGGGAGATAGAGGCACCCAAGTATGGGATCCACAAAAGCCAGCATGCTAGGCAGGTGAACACCTGAACTAGCCAACAGCAGATGCTGATGAGAGAGATGTGTCTAAACCCCTCCCTTCTCACAGAGATATGCATCACAGGCTGGGCTGCAAGGAAGCACCTAACTCTGCTTGTGATCCACAGCTAGAAACCCCTCTGCTGGACTTCTGCAGTTTAGGCACCTAAGTCATTTCTTGCAAGAAATGAAGGAGAAAGTAGTGCCTTCCTTAGAATTTTTAGCCCAGTGGTTAGAGCAGTAACCCAGATGTGAAAGACTCATGTTCACTCGTCCTCCCCTGCCAAGCCTCCCAGCTCTCAGGTGAGTGCTTTAATTACTGAGCTATGGGATATTTTGATGGAGGTGTCTCTCAATATATCCTGTTGAAGCTATTCCACTTCAGCTAACTACTTAAATAGCCATTGGGCCAGAAAAAGGGAGAGTGCAAATGACCAGATCCCTGCAAATCCACGGACCATTTCTGCAGAGAGCAGTGCAGATGAAGATACAAATTTTGTACCCATGCAAGGCTCTGACGGTAAGAGCCAGGTGGGCAGCTGTGACGAATTGCAGCACTGCTGTGGGAAGGAGACCTGAGGGGCAGGACAATGGGTGGTTGGCTGTTTAGACCCCATGCCCAGGGCAGGTGGAGGGTCTGCCATGGCTCCCCACAGCTGCCTGCATGGCTCTGGCCAGGGATGGGGGCAGCTCAGAACTGCAGTCTGGCCATGGTAGGAGCTGAGCAGGTAGCTGTAGCAGACCCTCCACCTGCCCTGGCCAGGGGGGCACCAACAGCCCCCGACCAGCTCCAAAGGTCTCCACCCTCCCTGGCCAGCATGGAGCCCAGGCAGGAAGCCACAGCACACTTTCCACCTGCCTGCAGTGTGGGGAAGGCTGAGAGCAGCCCCCGGCCATGTCCCCACCTCCCATGCTCCCCACTCAGCTGAGGGCAGGTGGAGGGTCCATGACTCCACACAGGCTCTGCACAGCTGCCCACACAGCTCTCCGGCAGGGGGATGCCTTGGAGCTACAGCCTGACCCCAAATGTAGAGCCCTGAAAATCCATGGATATCTGCAGATACACATTTGTGTAACCACACAGGCTCTACAAATGACTTTGTAGCCCAGTGATTAGGGTAATCACTTGGGAGGTAGAATCATAGGATATCAGGGTTGGAAGGCACCTCAGGTCACCTAGTCCAACCCTCTGCTCAAAGCAGGGCCAATCCCCAGACAGATTTTTGCCCCAGATCCCTAGATGGCCCCCTCAAGGATTGAACTCACAACCCTGGGTTTAACAGGCCAATGGTCAAACCACTGAGCTATCCCTTCCACTGCTGGTTGATTCCCCCTGCTCCAATCACTCTTTAGAAAAAGTGGAAGAACTTCAATGGAGATTGAGGGAGCTCCACATTAGAACATCCCATATCCCAATGGTGAGAGCATTCTCCTCAGCAGTGAGAGACCCCTTTTCAAATCCTGTCTTCTCAGCAGGCAGAGGGGGAATTGAATCCAGGTCTCTCACAGGCTGGGTGAGTGCTCCAACCACTGGGCAAAATCCTTCACTATCCAGAGTTTGAATGGGGCCTGATCTGGAAGGCATGCTGTCATAAACAGATAGCTAAGGGTTAATGTCTCTTTCACCTGGAAAGAAGTAATCTGAAACACCTGACCAGAGGACCAATCAGGAAACCAGACTTTTTCGGGTCTGGGTGGAGGGAAGTTTGTGTATGAGTCCTTTGTTCTTGGTCTTGTGCCTATCTCCCTCTCGGCTATGGGAAGGATTTCTCTATTTCTTGCTTTCTAATCTTCTGTTTCCCAGTTGTAAGTACAAAAGATCAGATAGTGATTTATATGTTTTTTTGTATTTTACATGTGTATAGTTGCTGGAGTGTTTGAATTGTATTCTTTTTGAATAAGGCTGTTTATTCATATTTCTTTTAAGCAATTGACCCTGTATTTGTCACCTTGATATAGAGACCATTTTTATGTATTTTTCTTTCTTTTTACATAAAGCTTTCTTTTTAAGACCTGTTGGAGTTTTTCTTTAGTGGGGAACTCCAGGGAATTGAGTCTGTGCTCACCAGGGAATTGGTGGGAGGAAGAAGTCAGGGGGAAATCTGTGTGTGTTAGATTTACTAGCCTGACTTTGCATTCCCTCTGGGTGAGGGGGGAAGAGAGATTAGCTCTCGGTACTTCTGTTTTCAAAGTCTGGAAACGGGGAGGGTGGAATCCCTCTGTTTAGATTCACGGAGCTTGTTTCTGTGTATCTCTCCAGGAACACCTGGAGGGGGGAAGGGAAAAGGTTTATTTCCCTTTGTTGTGAGACTCAAGGGATTTGGGTCTAGGGGTCCCCAAGGAAGGTTTGGGTGAACCATAGTGCCCCAAAACACTCTAATTTTTTGGGTGGTGGCAGCTTTACCAGGTCCAAGCTGGTAACTAAGCTTGGAGGTTTTCATGCTAACCCCCATATTTTGGACGCTAAGGTCCAAATCTGGGACTAGGGTTATGATACATGCTCACAGCAATCTTATGGGATCAGGCCTTGCAGGCAAGATAGGTAGAGGCACACCAACCTTTCCCTGGTTTGTGGATCCTGATGTGGCTCAGGGTATTCTACGCTGCAATTAAATGCCTTGGCTGGCCTGTGTGAGCTGACTTGGGCTTGGTGTGAGGTTATAAAGCTACATTGTAGGTATCCATGAGCAGAGTCTCAAACCTAGGCTTCAGCTTGAGTCCAGACAGCTACACTGCAGTTTTATAGCTCCACAGCCCAAGCACCAGGAGTCTGAGACATCTGATGCAGGCCAGCAGTGGGTGTTTAACTGCAGTGTAGACATGCCCTTAGGCATCCAAAAACTAAAGTGAGGTAGCAGTACATATGCCCAGAGGCAGAAACTTAGGTGCCTAGGGAACTTTTACAGTGAAAATATAGGTGCCACAGCCTACAGGGTTAGGTGGCCGCTGAGAGCAAGTTTTATAGATTGCAGGGGTGCTTCTGGGATTTAAGCACCTAAATGTAAGGTTTAGCTGCCCAAGTTATTTTGTGAATCTAGACCTGGGGTCTCCAGGATTCTGTAAATTGCTGGGCTCAGAATGGCTGCTAACATCAAAATCTTGCACTCTGTGACTTCAGCAACACATCAGAAAAATTACTTATAGAACAAGATAGGTGTGTACTCATCGCTAATCCTCAAATGCCTCTAATGCTAGGGAAGAATTAGAGCTCAATTTAAATGAAAAGTCAACTAGATATCTACTGTATAAAAGTGGGGTGGGTTTTCTTTTCTGAATTTGGTAATATGTTTGGCAAGATGCCTGGCAATTTGTAAAAAGACTTAAAAGCATGAACCTGCAGCATATCCATCCAACAAACTAAAAATAAAACAGGGTAGAGCCACCAGTCACCAACACAGTAATATCACATTTTCAGTTGTTACCAACAGGTATATATCCCTGGGGGCCTTCCAAATCTACACATTTAAAAATTGGGTAACTGCAGCATAAACTAAATTCCAATTATGACTGCAATACCAGAGACATACTGACCTCCGGGCAAAATGTCTTACTGCTTTGCTTCTTGTAGCACAAGGAATAAGTCTTACACTACTGATGCCAGCTGTCATTTGCTGCTCAACAAAACATATGTACTCACAGGACTACATAAATATGCTCCCTTTGACTAGAGTGACCAGATGTCCCATTTTATAGGGACAGTCCCAATTTTTGGGTCTCTTTCTTATATAGGATCCTATTACCCCTCACCCCTGTCCAGATTTTTCACATTTGCTGTCTGGTCACCCTACCTTTGACTGAAATGCACATTCTAACAGACTATGGACGTGCACCAGCCAGTGCACTAAGGGCCTGATCCAAAACCCGCTGAAGTCAATATGAGTCTTCCATTGATTTTGAATTGGCTTTGGCTCAGGCCCTTACACTCCAGCTACATGCACTGCTGTATGCAGGTGGATTTCTTGCCACCCTTTTCCATATTTGTGCCCTTCACACCCCCCGGCTGGATTTAGCAACAGTCTTTGTCCACAGTTATAGTCTGTTGAAAATAGACATTGAGTTTTGCCTCAGTTGGGTAAAAGTGGTTTTCCAGTGGAAGAGTAAAGAGCAGGGGGTGTACAGTTGTGCTGCTCAGTAAAATCACTTTTTTTATTGGCATTTACCACTGACACCATGAAGTTCTTTTCCTGTCTTCTGTGAATTGGGATTCATGGGTCTCTCTCCTGGGTCCCCTTCTTGTCTCCTTCTAAACCTTATCTCTGGGAAATTTAAGCCACAAACATCTCTGTGCTGACAACCACAGATCTACCTTTCTACTCCGGACTGGTCTTCTTCTGTCCAAATTAAAATCTCAGACTTTTTGGCATGGATGTATAGCCATCAGCTGAAGCTCATCCCAGCTAAAAGAGAGCTCTTAATCTCCCTCCATTACAAGCCATCCCCACTACCTACTTTCTCAATCAATCATTTTGAACACCACCACCATACTACCTGTCACTCAGGTCTGCAACCTGGGCATCACTGAGACCTCTCTCTAGATCTTCACATCCAGGCTAGGACTATATGTTGCCTATTCTTTCTGCATAACATCTCTAAGATATGGCCTTCCCTATCCATCTGCACAACTAACACTCTTATCTAGGCTCTCATCTCATTTACTGCAGCATCCCCTTCTCTGGCCTGACAAATGCAGTCTTGCCCCTCTCTTCAGTCAGAACCTGCTGCAAAGATCATTCTCCTAACTCATCACTTTGACTATATCCCCCCTTTTTTTTTTGCCTCCCTCCACTGTCTCTCTCTTTTTTAATCGTATCAAAAATAAGCTACTTGTCTTCACTTTCAAGGCTCTTCATGGCCTAACACTACCATACCTACCTTCCCATTTTTCCAACAAAGTGACCAAAACATTTGCACTTATAATTTTCTTTTTGGTTGAAATTTTTCCTTTCCTTTGTTGTTGTAGAAAATTCAGAAACTAAAATCTGAGCTTTTTATGGTTAAAATATTTGGTTTCCAATAACATAGTAGGTTCTGGTTCAGATTTTCAGTAAAAATGTTTAGTTTTTGGTTAAAAACCACCCTGGTTTTCAGTAAACATTTTCAGTTTATGTAAACCAAACATTTTTACAAAATCTAAACCTTTTGACTGTAAACTGTTTTCAGAAAGAAAAATAGTTTGGGTTTTTAACTGGAAACTAACTACTCTAGTTATTAGACCATTGGATCATATAATAGTTTGGCAACATCAGAATGATATACAGGGTGGAATTATATGTTCTGTTATTACTTTGGTCTGCTAAGTCTGCCCAGAGAAGTTTGTTTTTCATTTCTTGTTTGGTTTTAAATTTTATTTCTCTCACATATGCCTCTTTGCAACTAATCTACCTGAGAAATGTATGTACACCGGAGTAATTATAGAATCCTAATGATACATGTCACTTGCTGGTGATGCTAGAGAATTTGAGATTTATTGTTATTAATATTATTAGACCAAAATATGCTAAATGCTTTAAGAACGTGGCTATAGGGATGTGTTCAATGTGAAGGCAGTGACTACTATATGGAACGTAGGAAAATTAGCCTTTATTGGGGAGAGATGTTCTGGCACTTTGTAATGAACTGCTGAATGGAACAATACTTAGTCAATGAACTCAGGAAGTTTCACAGCCTTTATAAGGGCAAATTCCCCCTTTGCAACAACAGAATTTTGCCTGCATCGGAAGTGCAGGATCACAATCTTAGCAAGCAGGATGATAAATTCTTGCTCCTTATTTTTTTTTGTAATTAGCATTAAGTACACTATACGAATTACTCCAGTCAGTACCTACAATTTATGAGCATTAAATTTACACACAAGTTTGTAAGATCATTTAAATAAAATACACTGAAGAATGAAACGCAGACAGGAGTATATGTTAAACATAATATTTACTTAGCCTCAGCCTCATCAAAATTTACAATTTATGACACAATTTAGAAAGCAGAGTATCAACTGAATTTTAGACCCAGTATTGAATTCCACAGCATATACACAGCTGTCTATGAATAAACGTTTGTATTATTGTAACGTGTCTCTTTTGCCCCCAACTTTTCATTGACCTGTTAAACTTTGGTTTAAACTAAAATTCTAAGATCTATGAAGGCAGGGAGTGTCTTTTTCTATAAGTCTAATATAAACCTCTATATACCTCATTGGGAACTCTAGGCACAACGTAATACAAATCAATAATAATCTATTTAAAGACATTTTAATGCTCACAACTTGCTATAATGAAGGTACTACATATCTACTGCCTCTAAAATTATTCAGAAAAATGTTACCTTCAGTAATGTCTCAGGCATATGATCTGCTGTATGTATTTTCTTCACTGGCTTTTCAGATACAGTATGTGCGTTCCTTCAGTTTTAAATGAGCAATTCTGTTCCGTGAAGAGAGGTCAAGCTATATCAACCCAAGTTGCTTCCTCTTTTTCACATCAGACTCATCTCTCATTTATTAAACTAAAATGTTCAATAGAATGACTAATAGTGTGATATCACTGTTATAACAGTTAACAGCCAACTGAGTTATTTCACCATGTTTCTTGAAGAAGAAGAACAGGGTGCTTTTTAAAAATGCCTGTTCCTCTAAAATAATCCCACTGCATATGCCCTGAAAAAGTACAATATTCCTTACCCAATATACATTATACTATGTTACAGAAAAAAAACCCAAAGTGCACACTTTCATTTCAATAGTTTTTATCAATTTTCAGTCTCAAAAATTAAATAAAATTGGACAAATGAATATTTATCTTTATTATCCAAGTATGTTAATGCAAAATATACATAACTATTTTAACATGAGTGTGATCTCTCATTATATAATTTATATCTTTCAATAAATTATATTAAATTAATAAAAAATTACACAGACACACACATATAGTGTGTGTGTATAATTATCAATATTATATAAAATTGTATTATATCTTTTAAAGCAGGATGTACACAATTTGTGGGAGTGTGTCTATAATATTGACATTTGGATTCAGGCATTAAAGTATATGCCATTGGATCATTAAAGTTTTGGGTAAAGAAGCACAATGTTTTGGCTGAAAATGGTGCTGAATGCAGTTTCTCCTCAGTTACATTTGCTGCTGAGCTTGTTAACACTAGTTCAACTGGATATTTTCCCCCTAGCGTAGCTCAGGGATTCTATGAAGTAAATTACGTATTTCAGACCTCACTACTTCAGTAGTGTTGGTCCTTCTGTACCCATGGAATGGCTTCTCTGAACAGAGAAAGGGATTGTTCCTCTGGTAGAGATTTTACAAAACAGCAATTTGGAGCTGATTTCACAAGGCACCTATTTGGAGCTCACACCAGTCTTTTCTAAACCATTACAGTTAAGAGCTAATGATTAGGGTTTAACCCTCTAAGAACCTACTTGCAACTTTTGAATCCAAATATCAAGATTATAGTTAGACCCACCCATCCCTCCTCCCCCTTTTTTTAATTTTCCCACATAGTCGGTTGCCAAACTATTTGCTGCTGATGTGCCATTGACCAATAAAAATGTTAGTGGCCCAGGAATATCAACTCTGCCTGACAGCCAGGCTGCAAATACAAAGGACTTCAACTAGACATTGATCATCCAGTTTCAGCACTCCATACCAGATCCTCCCATCACTATTGGGAATTCACTGGAGCACCCATCCCTGGCCGTATACTGGATGTAAACAATAAAATGGAATATGCATTGATAATCCTAAAAACAAAATGATAACTAGCCCTCACTCCCAGCATTAGCACCAAACCCTCTCTGCTGTTGTATTATTTTGCTTGTCTTAAAATTCCCCAGAGTAGATCCACCCTCATCCTCCTATCCACCCAGGCAAAATATTGTGTCTAGTTATAAAATTTAATTTGCACTCTTTCAGAAAGAATGCTGGAAGCTATAATGTTTGGGAAATGTTATGTTCTCCATCCTTTGACCTCTTACACCTATGTAAGTTCTCACAACACAAGCAGTACACTGGGTAGAAGAGAAACAAATGGTAGAAATAGGTAACATTAATGTTTGTTAATAGATTTAATCTCCTCAGTGGTATATATACACTCATCTTTTGGGTCCAGTCCTACTTCCTTTCACATCAGTAGCAAATTCCCATTGATGTAATTAGAGCAGGAGCTTCAGCTGAATGCGGAATTTATCCTATTGATACTATACAGAATTCTCAAGAGTCGTGTCTCTTACATATCTTGTCAGTCTTTATACAACAGATTGGTTCTCACAGCAGTCAAGCTGAAGTGGGGAAAAAAAAGATAATAGAATATCAGTAATCTTTCCTATTTTGTTGTTGGAAGTTTTTATATACTTCCCTACTTCACTCAGAGTAGTTCCTCTTTATTCATTTCAAGTAATTTTAAAACTAATTACTGTCTAGTTCTTGTTAGAAACTCCCAAGAGGTGCCGTTGCGGCAGACGCTGGAGTTTAACTGCTGAGTCACTGTCATCTGACTGTACCACAAATGACTTGAATATTTTTTGTACATTTACTGGATTGTATCAACAACATATTAAAATCACAAGACACTGGCAACATTTTTAACTTTCCTTTATCACAGATCCCAATTTGGACATAACTATTACAAAAACATGGTGATGCTGCTGGAGAATTGCAGCAAGCTGTTCAGTAGAGTGGAGTTTATGAGTTTAGTGTCCATCACTCAGTAGGGGTGCATGTCACTGTGATCTTGGAAGTGTCCTTTTGGTTTCTGTTTTTATATAAAATATTCACAAGTTTAAAAAAACATTCTGGAAACTCTTGACACTTAGCAAAAAAATTAAGAACATGTTAGACACCCAAAGCAGATGTAATGAAATAACATACAGAATGATCTTATGACGACATTCAAGATTAATGTATGGAGGGGTTAGTGTACAAAAGTTAAAATAAATGTGTGACAGGGACAGCACATAACAGGAGAAAAAGAAGAAGAATTACTAGAATAGGGACTCTCCAGACCCCAAAAATATATTTGCAAGAGAATCCAAAACAGAATTCTGCAGGTCAGACTCTGATACCCTTGCTCATGCTGAGTAACATCTTTCTTTGTTAAGCATATGGCAATATAAGCATAGATTATTAGGGTTGGTTCATGAGTGCTCCCTCTGATTTCAGAGAGACTACTCAAGGAGTAAGGTACTATTGAACATGAGTAAGGGTGTCAGACCCTGGCCCTGAGTTAATCTACAGTTTAGATGTCTTGTGTGTACATATCTATCACTTACAAGTGGTCTTTTCAAAAGTACTCAGCATTTCCACTGGCTTCAGCAAGAGCCTAGTTACATCAATGCAGAGCACTTCAGTTTTAAAACTGTAAGGTAAAATATATTTCAATCATTTTGTAAGCAGGCTAAATACAATCACAGAAATAAAGCTAGATAAAGAAGCCCAGTCTTAGAAAAAACAGTTTTAATACATTTTAAGCATCTAATACAGAGTGACTAACCAATGAAGCAAATATAAATTCAGGGTACATCTACAGTTCTACCCAGTTCAAGAGGATGTAGTCACACTAGCTCTCTTGGAGTTAGTGCGCTAAAAACAGAATGCAGCTGCAGCAGTGAGAGTGGAGGAGGGTTAGCCGTCCTGAGTGCATACCAGTCAGAGATCCTAAGTACATACTCAGGACAGTTAGCCCCTCCTGCCAGTCACACTGCTGCAGCTGCACTATTTTTAGCACACTAGCTCAATCAGAATTAGGATGGATACATCGTCTTGAACTGGGAATCACAGCTCCAGCTCAAAGTGTAAACATATCCTCAGACGTATTTAAGCAATGATCATCAATATTCTGAAACTGCCAACATTTCTTCTGCACATGGACCTCATGATGGTGCTCATTGCCCTTATGACCTGTTAGCTAGATTAATATGTATTTTTATATGGGCGTTGTCCCTCAAGAATATGAGTGTATGCATACAGAATGGCGCTGTCATAAACGGATAGTTAAGCGTTAATAGAACAGAAGTACTTCATATCTCTTTTGCCTGTAAAGGGTTAACAAGATCAGTGAGCCTGGCTGTCACCTGACCAGAGGACCAATCAGGGGACAGGATACTTTCAAATCTTGAGGGAGGGAAGTTTTTGTGTGTGCTGTTAGAATTTGGTGGTTGTTCTCTCTGGGGGCTCAGAGGGACCAGACGTGCAACCAGGTTTCTCTCCAATCTCTCTGATACAGTCTCTTATATGTCCAGAATAGTAAGTACTAGGTAGATAAGGCGAGTTAGGCTTATGTTTGTTTTCTTTATTTGCAAATATGTATTTGGCTGGAAGGAGTTAAAATTTGTATTTTGCTGAAAGGATTTTTATTTGTACTTGTATACTTAGACTGGGAGGGTATTCCCAGTGTCTATAGCTGAAAGACCCTGTAATATATTCCATCTTAAATTTACAAAGATAATTTTTACTGTTTTTCCTTCTTTAATTAAAAGCTTTTCTTGTTGAAGAACCTGATTGTTTCTTTATTCTGGTGAGACCCCAGGGAATTGGTGGGGAGAAAGGAGGGAAGGGGGAGAGAAAGGATTACTTTCTCTCTCAGGGAGAGTCTGGGAGGGGGAGACAGAAGGAGGGAGGAAGGTGGATTTTCCTCTCTGTTTTAAGATTCAAGGAGTTTGAATCACAGTGATCTTCCAGGGTAACCCAGGGAGGGGAAGCCTGGGAGAGGCAACGGTGAGGGAAAGGGTTTACTTTCCTTGTGTTAAGATTCAGAGGGACTGGGTCTTGGGGGTCCCTGGGCAAGGTCTTGAGGGGACCAGAGTGTACCAGGCACTGGAATTCCTGGTTGGTGGCAGCGCTACAAGTACTAAGCTGGTAATTTAACTTAGAGGAATTCATGCTGGTACCCCATCTTTTGGACGCTAAGGTTCAGAGTGGGAAATTATACCATGGCAGGCGCAAACAAACACACCTGAGGATGGCTCCTCCCCACCATGGTCTCTTCTGGCTGCCTGATATCCAATCGCAAAACAGATACTCACCCATATTAGGCTGGGAAGGGATGGGATACAATGGAGGGGAAGGGTGGGCATCAGCAAGCCAGTTGTGGCTCTTCTCTCATGGCAGTTTTGTGCCAGCCTCTCTGTAGTTTAGATAAGCCTAAAAGCAGAATTGATCAAATGGCATTCAATCACCTCTATATCAGGTCACATATTAACTAGGGAGTGTATTACGTGACAGATACTAGTAAAATATGTCAGATAAACTCAATATTGTTCTTATATGTTGAATGACAATATGTTACCAAACAACATACTGAGGTCCAAATGTTTTATTCCTTTACATTAAGAGGGCACATGAGTTAGGGGATGAGGACGGCAAGATAGTACATGTATTTTTCTGCTCTGACTGGTAAGCTTAGTCTTCAGGCTAGCACATGCTAGGTAAATTTTTCAAGCTCTAAACCACTGGATGCTATTGTACAATGTATCCATTGCTAAAAAACCCACAAAACCTAATTACAGAATTAGATAAACCACACACCTCAAACTCTATTTCTTTTTCTGTGTGAGAGGAGTGTGAGGAAAATACTGAGGGAGTGCTGAGCTGAAGTTTAGTTCTGAAAGGAGTTAGAGGCCCATGGTCATTTGATCTCTTGTGGAGTGAGTTTCATAAGCCAGGACCAGCTGCTGTGAAAGTCTGGCACCTCCACTCCTGAACCTTGAGAACAGTATTGGTCAGTGTCATTGTTTCAGTAGAATGTAGTTATTGTAGGAGGTCAGAGTCATAGAGAAAGAATCTGTAATAAAAAGCCAATCCCATTGAGGACTTTGAATAACAGGAGAGCCACCTTGATCGGGACTCTGCATTCAACAGGGATCCAGTGCATATAAAGTGGAGGACCAGCACCAGGATGATGTGTTTACAGGGACCAGTACTGCTATGCAGACATTCTGCTTCAGTTTCTACCAGCTGGAGCTTTTTAGAGTTAATGGCTTCACTAGTTATTTCCAAGTTGGAACTAGCCACTAGAGGGAACACTGACCATACACGCACTAGAACTATTAAAGTAGATACAATAATTGTTAACAACTTTGTTTATTTTTCAACTATTTTCTTCAGATATAGCTGACTCTGCTTAAAATCATGAAGTCAGCTATGTGGAAAGTTAGAAGGGGTAGCAATGAAGTGTTTTCATCTAGAGAAACAAAGGTTAAGTTAAAATGTCATGTTCAGGGTAATAACAATCAGCATGAACAATTTTCTGTGAACTTTTTCTTTAAAGCCATCCATGAATTATGCTGGTCCTCCAAAACAATAGAATGATTTTTTTTTTTGGGTAGGGGGCAGGTTGTGTGGTGAATGGCAAATCTGTACCAGTAGACAAATGTAAAATATTACTGACACTTGTAATTTAACCAGCTGCTAGTACATTATAAGTTTTTTGGGTATGAAAATGTACCCAATACTTAAGATGACTATCTTCTAAAACGAAAGGCTTTAAATCCCCTTGAAAAGGGCCTAATTCTAATTCTCCTGACTGGGTCTTTCCCATGCTTCTCTAATAGAAATAAAGAATAAAAATTAAAAGAAAAGAAAAAGAATCATCATAACCATTAACAATAGCAATGAATTATTACAAGGAACACCAAAAATACTTTACAGACCCATAAGGTGGCAGCAAACTTCTTCTGTAGCAGGAGTTTGGAATTAGTAACATCCTTCTGCTGTCTCTTGCAAAACGATTCTGCAGTTTGATGTATTTCATTCTACATTCGAGAAAAAACAAGAAGAGTTACTGATATACTGAAGTTATTTTTAAGCATATAATTCCACAATAAAGAATCACAAAAGTCCTGACTAGAAATATTAGAGGTTTCAGTACACTGAGACTGAATGCAAGTTAGCCTGGTGGAAAAGTTTCTTACGACAAAAATACCATGTTCCAGATTCCAGACAAGTGTTTCAATCCAATGTAAATCCATTGGTCCCATGTCTACAGCAATATCAAAATGCTTTGGCTACTGAAGAGAGAAAATCTATAGCATGGATTATGCAACAGTTCCTGCTTTAAAAATAAAAAAGCCAGCCTCATGATTTTTGGGGGCCTGCATCTTGATTTTTGAACACTGGGGGTTGTAAATACTGAGGGTGTTCTTTGCATATGTTCTTGAAGACTGAATGCAGCTGTCCTGCTGCCTTTCTTCAAGTTCCTGAGGGCACCCCTCTGGGACCTAGCTTATCCCTTCCCAGGCAAATGTTGCTTCTCTTTGTTAGGAAAACCAGGACATGGAAGAGCTGACTAGAAAGGCCACCTTTCAAGCTCTGAAGGGTCTGTACCACCTGTCACATGCAGATATAATGGCCTCTGGCTGGTAAGCTGGAAGTTTTTTCTGTTAGATGCACCTGTGTACTGCTTTCTGGAATCTGGTGCTGCATGTGACATAGCATGAACAGAAATCACCTAATACCCAGCAGAGGAAATGCGGTTCCACAATAGAGGTGTGATTCTACTCTGAAAAGCTACTCTCTAAGGGTATGTCTACACTACGAGATTATTCCGATTTTACATAAACCGGTTTTGTAAAACAGATTGTATAAAGTCGAGTGCACGCGGCCAACTAAGCACATTAATTCGGCAGTGTGCGTCCATGGTCCGAGGCTACCATCGATTTCCGGAGCGTTGCACTGTGGGTAGCTATCCCGTAGCTATCCCATAGTTCCCGCAGTCTCCCCCGCCCCTTGGAATTCTGGGTTGAGATCCCAATGCAAAAACAGTGTCGCGGGTGATTCTGGGCAAATGTCGTCACTCAATCCTTCCTCCGTGAAAGCAACGGCAGACGATCATTTCATGCCCTTTTTCCCTGGATTGCCCTGGCAGACGCCATAGCATGGCAACCATGGAGCCCATTTTGCCTCATCACTGTCACCATATGTGTACTGGATGCTGCTGACAGACATGGTACTGCAGTGCTATATAGCAGCATTCATTTGCCTTTGCAAGGTAGCAGAGATGGTTACCATCCCTATTGCACCGTCTGCCATGCCATTGTAAATTGTCGATGAGATGACGGTTATCAGTTATTCTGTACCGTCTGCTGCTGTCATGGGTGCTCCTGGCTGGCCTCGCTGAGGTCGGCCGGGGGCGCATGGACAAAAATGGGAATGACTCCCCAGGTCACTCCCTTCTTTATGTTTTGTCTAAAAATAGAGTCAGTCCTTCCTAGAATATGGGACAAGTGTACTAGAGAACCAGAGAGCACAGCTGCTCTGTGTCAGAGCCCCAGAGATCCCACAGAAATGAGGAGCTGCATGCCATTCTAGGGGGTGCCCCTGCAACAACCCCACCAGTTGCTTCTCTCCTCCCCGAACCCTCCTGGGCTACCGTGGCAGTGTACCTCCATTTGTGTGATGAACTAATAAAGAATGCAGGAATAAGAAACACTGACTTTTTAGTGAGATAAAATGAGGAGGTGGAAGCCTCTCGCTGCTATGATAGTCCAGGCAGTACAGAATCTTTTCTTTAGACAGGAAAAGGGGGGTGGGGGCTGATAGAGCTCAGCCTCCAGTTGCTATGATGAAGACGGTTACCAGCCGTTCTGTACCATCTGCCGGGGATGACCGGGAGTCATTCCCATTTTTACCCAGGCGCCCCCGGCCGACCTCACCGAGGCCAGCCATGAGCACTCACAGGCTCATGATCGCGATGGATAGCAGTCATATTGTACCATCTGCCATCGGGAAGGGGGTGCTTGTGTTCAGTGCTGCAGCACCCCGTCTACTAGCAGCATGCAGTAGACATAGAGTGACATTGAAAAAAGGCAAGAAACGTTTTTTTCCCTTTTCTTTTGGGGGGGGAGAAAGAGGAGTGTAAATTGACAACATATACCCTGAAACACCCGGGAAAATGTTTTTGACCCTTCAGGCATTGGGAACTCAGCCAACAATGCAAATACTTTTGGGAGACTGCGGGGACTGTGGGATAGCTGGAGTCCTCAGTACCCCCTCCCTCCCTCCATGAGTGTCCATTTGATTCTTTGGCTTTCCGTTAAGCTTGCCACACAGCACTGTGCTGTGGACTCTATCATAGCCTGGAGATTTTTTCAAATGCTTTGTCATTTCATCTTCTGTAACGGAGCTGTGATAGAACAGATTCGTCTCCCCATACAGCGATCAGATCCAGTATCTCCCGTACGATCCATGCTGGAGCTCTTTTTGAATTTGGGATTGCATCGCCACCTGTGCTGATCAGAGCTCCACACTGGGCAAACAGAAAATGCAATTCAAAAGTTCGTGGGGCTTTTCCTGTCCACCTGGCCAGTGCATCCAAGTACAGATTGCTTTTCAGAGCCGTCACAACGGTGCACTGTGGGATACCGTCCAGAGGCCAATACCGTCAATGTGTGGCCACACTAACCCTAATCTGACATGGCAATACCAATTTCAGCGCTACTCCTCTCGTCGGGGAGAAGTACAGAAACTGGTTTAAAGAGCCCTTTATATTGATGTAAAAGGCTTCGTTGTGTGGACAGGTGCAGGGTTAAATTGGTTTAACGCTGCTAAATTCGGTTTAAACACTTAGTGTAGACCAGGCCTAAGGCAAGTGCTGTAGGGTTCCATGTTTAATATCTCTCAATGTCTCCTCAATCAATTTTCTTCAGCTTACAAATGAAGGATTTTTCCCCCTCAGCTGCCAGCCCTGCACACTCAGCCTAGGATTTCAAAGCCAAGTTGTGTTCTTTTTGGCTTGTGCACCATCACCAGGAATAAAGACTATTAATCTGAGACAGCAAGCTAGGTAACTTCAGCTGAATGCTAAATCCTCTTGTGGGAAGAGGGATGCTTAGCACTAGGACTAAGGAAGAGGGAAGAGGCAATGAGCCTTCATCTGATTGTCTCTGCTTTCCATGAGCGTCTCAAGATCCACAGGATTTCCAACTGAAGCTTTAGCCGATCTCATACCTTGCCTATTCTGTGAAGGGACACTTTTATGGTCCCCTGGCCTTTACAGAGTTTTTCCTGTATTTAGACCTTGATTAATTTCTTACTGTTACTTGAGGTATGAGTAACACTGCTGTCCTAAGTCCTGTGCTGCAATAAAGAATGATTGGATGATGCATGCAACACACTCTTAATAGCTAAGATAAAAATAAATTAACATGGGATGTGTTGATATGGAAACATAAGTTGTCCCAGACCTCAGAGAAATGTCATTCTTCCCTGTTTATTTTATGTATTACTGTAAACCATCTGTTTTTATACTACCCTGACTTAATGCAGATATAGTGACCATATTTTACCTTGTCACATACAAAGTACCAACATTAATCATTATACGTTTTTTTAAGAAAACAAACTTCACATCTGCTCAATGACCTAATGTGATATTAGCTGGGCTAAACTTGTTGAAAAATAAAGCTGAAAATAGAGCAGCATTAGCTGAGAAAATTTATGAGTTGAACTTTTACTTTGAAGAATTATGACTCTTCACCAGTACTGTACTTTCTTTTTTGGACTTTGCTCAAAAGCTAAGTTAACTTTGACTCTTGGGAAAAAGCAGGATAAGAAATAAAACTTCTCCTCTGTGTAACAAAAAATAAATCTTTCAAGGCCTGGAAGAAGCTCCTGCCTCTAGAAAATATATATTTGAGACGGTTCTAAAGAAACAATAAAAAACACAGTGATTCGGTTCTGAAGTGTTGTGTCACTAGTAGACTAAAATAACAGAAGCAAATGACCTTTACAAAGAAACCTCTCATATCCAACACTTTGTTCAAGATCTTTGATGATTTTCTGTCAAACAGAAAGGGGCAGATTCTCTGGTATGGTGTAGCTGTCAGTATAAACTGTTCCTAAAACCAGTATAATCAGCCGGGAAAAAAATCACTTGACTATGATGATCCTCCCAATTGTGTAGAGCCAATACAGGGATTCTTACTCCACTCCCCTTCCCTGCTGTCTGTGTAGCAGGAGAAAAGGGTTGTGCCCAAATGAAAGGAGATACTAATCCCCAGCTGTACCTTGGTACTGTTTACAAGTAAGTTAGAGCAGCCTTCAGGTTGCATTAGCTTGGCATTCAGGGGGACTGCCAAGTAGTGCTCTAACCTCTGAACTAAAAGTTTAAGGTAGGCAGTAGCACCACCTCCTCCTGCTCCAGTCATTTTGTGTAAGGCAAGGCAAGTATCTAACTCATTCCTGCAAGAAACACGTTAGCCACCTTAGCTACCTGACAACACAAGACAAGTTCCTGTTTGTGGATCAGTAAGCAGAGTTAGGCTTACTAGTCCAAACTTAAGTACCTATCTCTGGGCAGGGCTTAAGACACACTCCTCTTGTTGGCATGGGCTAGTTTGGCCAGCTCTCCACCCAGCATGCTGACTTTTGTGGATTGCATTCTAAGTGTCTCTCTTTCCCTATTCATTGTACAGGGAGGCTAGGCACCACCTTGAAATGTGTGGATTGCACTGTTATTTCTGTGATTTTCTTGGCACCATGGCACTCAACATTACAATGCCTAAATCCCTTTGTAAATCAAGGCTATAGTTCCTGTTAATTTCTTGAAACAATTCCCCCTTTCTACCAACATTATTTCTAATCTAAATTAAACTTGACCCACTGCCTTTCATTCATGTATCTCTCATATTCAGGTACTTGATCATCTGAGTGACATCACTGTCTTCAAAGAGAGAAAGATGTTTGTCATCGGATGGGATGCCCTAGAAGTGGCATCTCATGGCCTCAGGGCAGCCCCTGCCTCAGGGTATGGCTACACTTACAGCTGTACAGCACTGGGAGTTACAGCTGTCTTCATACAGCTGTGTAGGGAAAGCGCTGCAGTGTGGCCACACTGACAGCTACCAGAGCTGCAGTGTGGCCACATCTGCAGCATTTGCAGCGCTGTTGGGAGTGGTGCATTATGGGCAGCTATCCCACAGAGCACTTCATCCCATTTTGGTGCCGTGGGTTGTGGGAAGGGGACGGAAGGGTGCAGGTCATTCCGCTTCCTGTCCCAACGCCCCGTTATGTATCATTTCACATCCCAGCAGTCACTGTTTTTCTGTCCACGTTTGGCGCCATTGTGAGTCTCCCAACGGTTTCTGTGCAGTGCGATTTCTGTGGGAAATGGAGCTCGAGCTGCTGAGGACTTTACTGATGAGTGTCACCAGCACATCACATTTGGCAGTTGAGCTATTCCTTCAGCTCCAAAGTGACAGTGAGGAGTCCGACGATATCAAGTCACCTGACATGTATGACACTAAATTGCTTGTGGCATTCACGGAAATGCTCAGCACTGTGGAACGCCGCTTTTGAGCTCGGGAAACAAGCACTCGGGATCACATCATCATGGAAGTCTGGGATGACAATCAGTGGCTGCAGAACTTTCGGATGAGGAAAGCCACTTTCATGGGACTGTGTGCTGAGCTTGCCCCCATCCTGCGGCGCAAGGACATGAGACTGAGAGCTGCCCTGACAGTGGAGAAGTGGGTGGCTATTGCAACCTGAAAGCTGGCAACTCCAGACAGCTACCAATTGGTCATGAACCAGTTTGGAGTGGGAAAGTCGACCGTTGGAATCATGTTGATACAAGTTCGCAGGGCCATTTATCGCATCCTGCTAAGAAGAACCGTGACCCTGGGGAACGTGCAGGACATTCTGGATGGCTTTGCACAAATGGGTTTCCTTAACTATGGAGGGGCGATAGATGGGATGCATATTCCTATTCTGGCACCACCCCACCTAGCATCCAAGTACATTAATCGGAAGGGGTATTTCTCTATGGTTCTCCAGGCACTTGTGGATCACAGTGGGCATTTCATTGACATTAACAGAGGCTGGCCTGGAAAGGTGCATGATACACGCATCTTTCGGAACAGTGGCCTGTTCCGAAAGATGCAGGCCTGGACCTTTTTCCCCAGACCAGAAGATCACAGTAGTGGACGTTGAAATGCCCATTGTGATCCTTGGAGACCCCGCTTACCCATTAATGCCTTGGCTCATGAAACCGTATACAGGAAAGCTACAAGTATACAACTACAGGCTGAGCCGGTGCTGAATGACTGTGGAATGTGCTTTTGGCCATTTAAAAGGGCGCTGGAGATCTCTGTATGGGAAGCTAGACTTAGGGGAAAGCAGCATCGCTGCTGTTATATCCGTGTCCTGTACCCTCTATAATATTTGTGAAGGGAAGGGTGAAACATTCAGTCAGGCATGGACCTCTGAAGTTCAACGCCTGGAGGCTGAATTTGCACAGCCAGAGAGCAGGGCTACTAGAGAGGCCCAGCACAGGGCTACAAGGATTAGGGATGCCTTGAGGGAGGAATTTGAGGCTGAAAACCAACAGTAATGTTTGGTGCCTTGCACGGGAGTGAAGTGCAGTGGTTACAATGTTAGTAGGAATCTGTTTTTCCTGAAATGATTTGCAGTGCATGTTTCTTTCCTGGGCTATGGTATCTTTCACTTTCTGCAATAATAAAGACTGTTTTCAAAGCCAAGAATTCATTTATTGAAAAGAAAATAACTATTGACAGACAAATTTTGGGAACCTAAAAGGGCAGGGGGGTGGGGTGGTGAACTGTACAGTCACAGTTTTGAATATGTCCTGTCTGGAGTGCTATGCAATGACTGCTGCACTTCAGGATACCTATACTGCATGGTGATGGGGGTTGAGTGCAGAGGGTAAGGGTCTTAGTTCTCAGGGCTGTTGGTGAACATACAGGTGTTGGGGCAGCTGGTGGTGGTAAGAACCTGGATGCTGGGGAAGGGAGTTTGGAGCTGACATTGGGGCACAAGGGAAAGAGCTTTGGGATGGGGGTGGGGGGAAGGCGGAGGCGGCACGGTAGTGCTCTGCCTGCATGGCTACGAGTGACTGGATAGAGTCCACTTGGCGCGCCAGGATGCTTATCAGCTGTTTCGTACTTTTCTTCTTAGCCGCTGCGTTTCTCTGGTGCAGCCTGCTTTCCCTCCAGCTTTTTAGCCTCTCTGGCAGAGTGATCCATAACTGCTTTCAGCATGTCTTCTTTGCTTTTCGCGGCTTCTTCCTGAGGTTTTGTAGCCTCTGAGCAGTGGATGATACGGGCAGTCGAGTAGTCAAGGACACTTTTCGAACGGCAAAAATGGCAACAGTTAACAGAGGCTGCATTGTTTATAATCTCACCCAGAAAGTTATTCCCACACAGTGAAGGAGTTTACAGTCTTCACTTTAGCATACTTTTCCCATACCAAACAGAGCGCACATAACCCACAGGAGCCACAAAATGGTGAGTAAGGGGGACTGATTGCTTCAGGGATGTGCAGGGGTTTCTGTGCATTGGGGAAAGCAAACTGCTTCAGGGGGCATCTACACTGAACAGTCTCCCAACATTTTCCACAGGAGTTAATCCTGGAAGATATCTCGCTGCTGCGGGTCACCTGGGAAGAGCAGGAGGGTCTTATACAGCAATGCTGATTCCGCCCTGGCCCCTAGGCAGCTTGCCTGTGTCTTGCAATGGTCCCCCCACCCCTCGCGGCATAGTGGAGTGGATGCGTTAGCCTGACTGGGACAGTGGCTCTCCCTATAAACTTGCGCAAGCGCATTGCCCACGCTCTGGCTGACACTTTTGAAGAGATTACTGAGGCCTATTACCGGGACGTGATAGACCACATCAATGGGCTATTCCCCATCTAGGCATGCATGCATGCAGTCTTAACGCCCCCTCCTCTCCTGAAACATTTCCATCCTGAAACTAAAAGCTGCTTACCTGGAACCCGCTCCTCTGCTTGTCCTTCACCAAGTACCGGCTGCTGCGACTGGCTACCTTCCTCCTGGCTTGAGAAGAGCTTCTGGCTGCATGCCTCCTGGGACTCTGGGGTGTCTCCCTCCACCCCAGTACCCTCACTCTCTGTTTCCTTCCCCTCCTCTCCCCCACCCTTCCCCCCCTGCTCTGAAGTGTCCATTGTGGTCGTCGGATTGGCAGTGGGGTCACCCCCTGGTATCGCGTCCAGCTCATTGTAAAAATGGCAGGTCGTGGGGGCAGCACCGGAGTGGCGGTTTCCCTCGTGGGCTTTACAATAGGCACTCCGCAGCTCCTTCACTTTAACCCTGCACTGCACCATGTCCCAGTCATGGCCCCTTTCCAGCATGGCCTTTGAGATCTGCCCATAGGTATTGTAATTCCTACAGCTGGAGCGCAGCTGTGACTGCACAGCTTCCTCACCCCAAACACTGATGAGGTCCAGCAACTCGCCATTGCTCCATGCTGGGGCTTGTTTGGCGCGTGGAGGCATGAGCACCTGCAAAGATTCTGACTGCACTCCACACCTGGCTGAGCAAACAGGAAGGGGATTTTTAAAATTCCCGGGGCATTTAAAAGGCAGGTCACCTGAGGCCAGGGCAGTAGAGTGCGAACTGATGAGCAGAGTGGCTGAATAGGCATTCTGGGATACCTCTGAATACTCTGGAGGCCAATTACAGTGCTTTTGGTGGTCCCACTGGCAGAACAGTGCTGTAATTGTTATTCCCCAGGCAGAGCAGGAGTAGAGCCAGCGCTGCAGCCAGGGAGATGCAGCGCTGTATGTGCCTTGCAAGTGTGGACGGTGAGTAAGTTGCAGCGCTGTAAACCCACCACCAGCGCTGCAACTCTCCAGTGTAGCCATACTCTCAGTCTCCCCCTTCAAGGGACTTCAATAAATCACAAGTCATTTTGTCCATTCCTGCCCCTTCTCAGCTTTTGCTTTATTAAAATAATAAACGTTCAAAAACAAAGTTCTCAATGGAGGCATTTACCTTTTTATTAAGTCATTCCCAGGCCTTTCCTACCTGTAGTTTCACTCCCCAACTCCAAGGTTTCTCTGACAGATCCTGCTTACTCCCAGCAGCCGCTCTGCTTCATTCTGCTCTGCCTCAGAAACCCACAACTTCCCACTTCTTGTTATAGGGGCATTGGGTAATCGCTGCTCAACCTTCCTTAGTAACATGGGTTGGTGGGCCCAGGCAGTGGCCTTAAAGGGCAAGCCACTCTGTTACAATGTGGATGTAGACAGTATCTCAGAATCTGCCTTACTGATCTAACAATTATATTGATTAAAGATGACAGGATTGAACCTGTGACACTGTACAGGTAGACTCTCAGGGAGGAGCAGCAGTACATCAAAAATACTACCATCACTAGCATACTTGTTGGAGGTCACTGACATCTCTGGCCCAGGATCCTGAAGAGGCCTGTAGAGGCTGAAGCCAAGGTCAAGCCAATATTGTACACAACGCATCTGGAATTGGGGTATACAAGATACGGTCAGTTCAAAGTCTGGACCAAGATTTCAATGAGATTTATGCTCAATCAGCTATTTCCAAACAAAAGCAAAGTTCAAACATTCAAAATCAGACACTCTGCCTCACAGTGCATGTACTTGGCCAAATTCATCCCCGGTAAAAAACTCACCTGCAGACAGTGGAGTTACATCAGAGATGAATTTGGCCCACTGTATAGTAAAGTATACACTCAACAACCTAACTAGTAACAGAAATATTTTTATCATAGGGCCAATTCAGCCCTTGCATAAATGAGAGCATCTCCCATCAAAGTCAATATGAATTAGATACACTTACATCTTGGCTGAACTTGGCCTGTACATGTAATGTGGACAAAAGTGCAAGTAGAGCGGAACGGTCTGGTATGCCTTACCAGCAGATATTTATAGCTGGTACGGTGTACCGGAAATTCACAGGAGGAGCAGAATGTGGGGCCACTGGATGGCCCCACACAGGCAGCCCCTCCGGCACAGCTGTACTGTCCCCGGACCTTCCACGCAGTGTCTCCCATCTATACAGCAGCCCCTATCGGAGGACAGGACTTGGGCTAGAGCGGGTACAGCCACCAGAGGCTGCCAGCATTCTGTTCCTTTCCCCACTGTGGGGAAGAGCCTGGTGGGAACCGCAGCGGGGAAAGGAGCAGAACGCAGGCAGCCTCCAGCATGGCTGTACCCACCCCAGCCCCTCCCCAGGTAAGGGGGTTGGATCATGGGGAGGGGATGGGGAGAGCATGGGAGTCCCAGGGGCAGGGTGGGGAGGAGTCACATGGAGGGTATGTGAGGTGGTCATTGCCCCCCATGCCCTCCCTACCGGTAAGAAATGGATTCCACTTGCACTACTGAATGTGGCTGAGTTAATCTTAATCTTACTGTGACATTCTTGTTTTCCTGGTCCCTGTTTTCTAATTTTTGGCATTTTTATTTCTAACTTTAACCTTGCATTGACATTTACAATCTGCCCTAAGCAAGGGGTGGTGCGGGAGCTGTGAAAGAAAGGAACCCCAAGTTCTGGAGAACCACAGAGGTTGTGTGTTTTACTTCCCTAAACAGCTGGGCCACAATCTGATCCATATATTTTATATTGTAATTAGGACCATCATTTTCTCATGGATATTTTTAATTTTATTTTATGGAGAGAATCAGAGGGGTTTTAATGGGAAGAAGGGCAGAAGTCAAGGAAATATCATTTTTAAAATGTTAAAAAGTTCTTGGCATTATTTTGCACTCACCCCAACCTTCATTTTTTCCAATTACTTTTATTGCGAATCACAAAATGTGCTAAGTGGACAGTTCTGTGGGTAACAGTGGACAATTCTGAACAGACGTGTTGCTATATTGGAACTACATGTTGAAACCCAGTCTGACTCTCAAGATCTTTTTTCTGGAGGGGGGGAGGGTGGAGCTTTAAGACTCCATGGAGGATTTAATCTCTTGAAGATAGTTGTAGGTAAGCTCCTTTTCTCCAATAACCCCTTAGGCAGCCCAAGACTTAAATTTGCAGCTTTCAAGGCTCTCATTGAAATCTCTTCCCCTATTTATCATTCACCCTCCTCCCACCCACTCATATACAGGCAGAAAAAAAAAAAAAAAAAAAAAGCCAGCCCATAGTTGGTGGGGGTTTTTGTTTTTTTAGTTAGTTTGTTTAGTTTTTTGTAAAAATTGTTAGTTCCAAAACTTATGGCGGCCATGCCAGAAGTCCAGCCTTAATTATAATATGAAATTAGCAAATATAATCAGCCTAGACTATTACTTGCTTTACAAATTTAAATCAGAATTATACCAGGAGGTTAATACAAAGTCACTAATATATTATGAAGTTCTCCTAAATGATGTGAAAGTCTCTAAAGTAAACAGAATAATCACAGATGTCTCAAGAGCAAGAATGTTTTTAATGTAAATGTCATATTTAAGACCTTGATATTAACAACATCTGTCAGATTAACATGCCAGTAATGCAGTATAAAGAGGCTTCTAATTACAGTGACAACACTGATTTGTGAAAAATGTTTAATAATGTGCAATGAATGACTGCTAACTTGCATTCAGATTTACTAAGAGCTTTGCTTATATTTCATGTTTGATAATCTTGTTTTGAAGACAGGGTTTAAAACTGCAACTCAAATTCAAAAGGAAAAATATAGGTTTTCCAAATGTACAGTATATATCAATGAGCAGACCTCTGTAATTGGGGCAGGGGATAAATCAAGTCCCATTATCACTTGTACTAATTTGACCTAGCCAAGGATCTGATCCAAAGCTTGTAGATATCAATGGGAATTTTTCTGTGAATCTGAATAGGTTTTGCATCAAACCTCAACTGAATTCTCCTCATTAAAATGTTATCCTCTCAAAAGAGGAGCATAGGCTGTACCAGCAGAATTAAATAAACATTGATCAGCTGTTTCTAATATTAGGTCATTGTCAAATTCTGGGATTCATTACTGCCATATAACCTATTTGAGATACTTATATTGAACCTGTTTACCACATTATCTGAGCAACTTTTAGTCTAATGTATTTATTCCCATGATACCCTGTGAAGCACTCAAGTTCCTTTTGAAAATATTTTACCATATGTGACTTTTCCAAGGCCACATAAGAAGCCTGGGATGGACCATAGAACTGAACTTGGGTCTCCTTTTTCTAAGGCTAGTTCTCCAACCACTAGACAATCCTGCCTCTCCATTAACCAGAATGGCTTTATACAACCATAAAACTGGAGTAATGCAATGGTGAATCAGGAACATTGTGTATCAAGATTTTTACCCTTATTCCCACACCATAGGTATTCGGGAGACATATATTCAGTGTATTATTTTAAATTGTAAATTTTCATTTTAGATTCACTGGCAGATCATTTAGACTAACATACTTAACGATTGTCTTACTTCAAAGCATTCAAAGCAAACATAACTCACAATGTCATCTCTCTTTAAAGACAAGTAGGATAAGATAGCATGCACTGTTACTCAAACTATTTTGAAACTAGGTGAGAGAAGTTGACAATTTCAATACTGAAAGAGATGGCTCTTATGCCCTAGGGAAGCAGGAATGCAGATAAACTTGAAATTACATGTGATCTCAACTGACCATTGTTTTCCAACATAAATCACTTCACACATAAACCTTCATAGGAATGTCATAATTCTCCAGAAAGAGCTGTTTGTTGGAGTTTAATGTACCCACCCTACATACACCCACATCACATATCATTTGAAAGTTTATTTTATGGATGTTTAGAGGAGGTCTTACATGAAGATCTCAGGTGGTGCTGTAAGCCTGCAGACAAGGTGAAACAATGGTATCCAAAATAAGAAAGTAATTGTTTAACATAGCTCCCAAAACACTGCAACATGACTATAACTATTGTTTTTACTGTTAGTTAATTTCAGCATCTTAATTTGATGTTTATTGGTCAAAGCTACCAAACAATAATGTGTTAAAAGATTTGTATTGGTTTTGTATGGGCAAATATTTTCAGTCAGCATGGATTTGTCAAATTGTGTCAAACCAACCTAATACAGTAGTTTTCTTTGACAAGGTAACAAGCCTTGTGGATGAGGGGAAGCAGTAGATGTGGTACATCTTGACTTTAGTAAAGCTTTTGATACTGTCTTGCACAACCTTCTCATAAACAAACTAGGGAAATTCAACCTATATAGAACTACTATAAGGTGGTAGGAGCTATTTGGAAAACCATTCCCAGACAGTAGTAATCAGTGGTTCACAGTCATGCTGGAAGGGCATATCAAACGAGGTCTCACAGGGATCAGTTCTGGGTCTGGTTCTGTTCAATATTTTCATCAATTATTTAGATTATGACATAGATAGTACACTTATAAAGTTTGCGGATGATGCCAAGTAGGGAGGGGTTGCAAGTGCTTTAGAGGATAGGATTAAAATTCAAAATATGGACAAACTGGAGAAATTGTGTGACGTAAACAGGATGAAATTCAATAAGGACAAATGCAAAGTACTCCACTTGGGAAGGAACAATCAATTGTGCTCCTACAAAATGGGAATGACTGCCTAGGAAGGAGTACTGCAGAAAGATATCTAGGGGTCACAGTGGATCACAAGCTAAATATGAGTGAACAGTGTAACATTGCTGCAAAAAAAAAAAAAACAATTCTTGGATGTATTAGCAGGTGTGTTGTAAGCAAGACATGAGAAGTAATTTTTCCACTTTCCTCTGCGCGGATTAGGCCTCACCTGGAATATTGTGTCCAGTTCTGGGCACCACATTTCAGGAAAGATGTGGACAAATTGGAGAAAGTCCAGAGAAGAGCAACAAAAATGATTAAAGGTCTAGAAAACATGACCTATGAGGGAAGATTGAAAAAAATCTGGGTTTGTTTAGTCTGGACAGGTGATATGATAACAGTTTAAGTATATAAAAGGTTGTTACAAGGAAGAGGGAGAATAACCTCTGAGACAATGGCATTCAGCCTTTTCAGACTATTGTATCCCTTTTAGGAGTCTCTTGTGTACCCCTCCCCAGCCCCCAGTTTTACCTCACTTTAAAAAACTTCTTGCTTACAAAAATCAGACATAAAAATACAAAAGTGTCACGGCACACTATTACTGAAAATTGCTTACTTTCTCATTTTTACCATATAATTATAGAATAAATCAATTGAAATATAAATATTTTATTTACATTTCAGTGTATAGCATATAAGCAGTATAAAGTCATTGTCTGTATGAAATTTTAGTTTGTACTGACTTCTCTAGTGTTTTTTATGTAGCCTTTTGTAAAACTAAGCAAATATCTAGATGAGTTGCTGTACCCCATGGAAGACCTCTGCATACCCCGTCCCCCAAGAGTACATGTGCCTGTCATTGAGAACCAGTCCTCTGAGGATAGGAAGCAATGGACTTGAATTGCAGTAAGGGTGGTTTGGGTTGGACATTAGGAAAAACTTCCCAACTGTCAAGGTAGTAATAGATTGCCTAAGGAGATTGTGGAATCTCCATCACTGGAGATTTTTAAGAGCAGGTTAGACAAACACCTGTCAGGGACGGCTTAGATAACATTTAGTCCTGCCACAAGTGCAGGGGACTGGACTAGATGACCTCTTGAGATCTCTTCCAGTCTTTTGATTAAGTTGTTTAGCATGTGGCAAAAGTGGCGAATAAACACATTGTGCAATATACTAACATGATATGTTTTCACAGGACATAGTCCTAGTGGTCAAAGTATCTCACAAGTGATAATAGTTGTCTATATTTTCAAGTGAAATTTGCTGACCAGATCAGGTTGTGCACCCCTAGCAGTATAGACTGTGTGCCCATGGTTTGTACTTCTTAGTGGGTAGACATGAAGGTACATAAACTCCTAATGTAATGCTTCTGTGTGTAAGCTTTTGTACATACAATGTAGCATCTACTCTGCCTGGTAAAAGATTTAAGTTGAAATTGCCTAGGCATGCAATACTAGCCTTTGGAATAATCTAGAAACTAGCTGTCAGTGACACTTATGCATAGGTCAGTTTTAGTGTTAGAGATGACAGTACTCAGCTCCATATTATAAATATGCAAAAACTATGAAAGAAAGAAATGAACAAGAAATAATGAAGACCAAAATCCACAAACCCTCTGCAATGAAGAGGGATGAACACCATGTTATAGCTCTTGCCAACCATGTCATCAACAATATAACAAACCCATTTGACTGTGAATCACATCCAGAGGTGGCTTATCAACATACATGGAGTATAACAGACATACAAGAATCCCTTCTGAAAATGGCAGATATTGGTGAAGAACAAATGGAGAGATTTGTGAGAGATGCACTTTGATTCTGATGGGACATATGTCTTGATAGCTTCTCTAGCCCTATCTGGCATCAAAACATTTGCTGACATGGACAAGACGACCAAATTTAAGTCTGGCAAGGGACAGACAATCACAGCAACTATCAGTTTATAAATTGTTTTCCCATAGAGCTGTGTCCATAGAAAGATGCAAAGATGATGTTTCAATGGCAACTGTTCTTTGTTACCCAATAGAACCTGTGCCTATGTCCCTCTTCCATGTTGATGGAACAGAGAGGACAAAGTTGAATTATGGCATTAGCTGGAAGTTCAAGCTGAAAGAATCCATGAGCTAAGAGCATGCAACAAAGAAACCACTGTGTGCAGAGATGCCATAGCTGTCACACAAATGATGGCTGAAGACAAATTCCACACATTCAGTGAATTGGCTGCTGCATATCTGAGGCAGGTCCTAGAAGAATTTGACAAAGCTAATTCTGTAATCTCAGTCTTTCACAGATCTGACAAAAGTAACTCTACGAAAACTACAAAAGATAGCACTGGACAGGATCTAGGGTTGTATGCAAGACATACCAGGTGATTGATGGATATCCCGAGCCTCCATGGAAAAAGTTTCTAACATGGCACCCAATAAGCAGTCACTTGTAAAATTCCTCTGTGAATATATGGTTCAAAATGCACTTGAAAGTGTAGTAGCACACCTAGCAAAAGCACTCCTCATTACTGGATGGTTTTCCAATAGTGAAGTAGCAAAGTCCATCACCAGTAAAGGAGCTGGAGAAGCCTAAGACCTGTGCAGTACTCAAGAGAAAGTGGACAGAAAGATGCTTCTGGACGCTATATGTGCCAATATGGCTTTTGGATCACTTGCTGTCAAAGGAATCAGTAATTAG
This sequence comes from Gopherus flavomarginatus, assembly GCF_025201925.1. NCBI lineage: Eukaryota > Metazoa > Chordata > Testudines > Testudinidae > Gopherus > Gopherus flavomarginatus. Next base: position 50,708,515 of record NC_066617.1, on the reverse strand, counting down.
ATCACCTAATACAGATGCTTTCGCCCTTACTGTTCACTGTTTCCAAGAATGGAATACCTAGATAACAGATTGACACAGGCACTGTTAACAGCACAACTGACAAGCTAACAATTTGTGATACACTCACTTCTGACTTCCACAACATACTTCCTGCTGTATGCGCATTAAGGATGTGACTGTCATCCCTATTTGTTAGTGGGAAAAGAAATCTGTTTAATGTTGTCAAAACAAAGGGAGCTTACCACTTCAGATATCTTGCCAAATTGGGAGTGTGATGGATAAGCTGTGATTTCTACAGCAAGGAAGTTGGTAGCAATGCTGTATGATCAGAGAGAGAAAGAAAAGGAGACCCATGAAGACCTGTGTTGCTTGTGCCTCAATCTAGCCATCAAAAAGGACAAGTCATATCAAAAAGCATCTTGGCAAATAAAGATTTGGATGTCTTCATGCATAGATAAACTAGTTACTGGATCACCATTGCAACACGGGTGGAAAAATATGGATGATTAGCCATTTCCTGTATTCAAGGGCCCAATGGCTTCTGAGCTTCTACAAGACCTTATCTGTGCATGTACCAGTAGGGGTTGCTGCACCATCAACTCTGTCTGTAGTCAGAACAATCTTCCCTGCACAGAACTGTACACATGCCAAGGCAATGAAGATTATGGTAGCACACGCACTCTCAGAGATAACAATGAACAAAATGATGATAATGATGTGAACTAGAAGTGTCAACAGTGCAATTAAATTTCAATGCACAAAATTACTAGATTTTGTTTTACCCTTTAGATTGTTGTGTTGCTTTGAGGTCAAAGAAATTTAATTTTATGTCTTGAAATACAAAAGTAATTAAAAACTACCTGAAACTAATGCAAATATTCCAAAGTGGTCATTTTATCATGTTGATTATGTCATTATTTATCTGCATTTCTATGGTAAGAGCACCACTTGACAGCTCCACATCATACCTCATCTTAAAATAGACATAAGCAGCTTTCAAATAATGTTTAATGTGCATATGTGCAGAGAGGGTACATTAAATTGACCAAATTGGTGTGTATGCCGCTCACCTATCAAGACAAAAAAATCCTGCTTGTCCTAGATGAAAGAGTGATGGGTTAATTCTCTTAAAAATTCATCAATTTATGGGATCTTGTCCATATACATCTTTGTCTTTAGTACTGATTAGTCATTTTTTTTCCCCATTGGTACAACTAGGCAAAATTGGATAGGAAATATACAAGTAAGGTAGCTGACTGTGAAAAAACCATTTTTAGTGGATTATAGTTTTATATTATAGACCTACGTCTGACATTTACGTTGTAGTCTTTACTTTTTGGCTAAACATTTTACACTTAGAGAATGTATCAATTTAAATAAATAAATGACAAATCATTCGTAGATTACAAGGTCCAGAAGGGACCACTGTGATCATCTAGTCTGACCTCCTGTATAACACAGGCCATAGAAATTGCTCAAATTATTCCTAGAGCACATCTCTGACAAAAAGAAAACTCAATCTTCATTTTAAAAATGGTCAGTAATGGAGAATCCACAACTCAGGGTAAATTGTTCCAATGGTTAATTAACTTATTTCCCAGCTCAATCACAACTATTTCTGCTTGTTTTTGTGATTGTTCTTCAAGAAATGGGACTACAAAAGGTATTTCAGAATACATCACTTTTACCCTTGGTTCTGCATTCATCATTGGAGGGTTGGAACATGCTACTCTTTCAATTTGGGAACTCAGAAAACGAGGAACACTTTAGTGGCCACCTATGAAGAGTTCGGTGTAAGTGACATACCTCAAATCACATAAAAATTCTATGGCAGAGGCAAAGATAGAATACAGTTCACCAGAGTGGCATTCATCTGCCTAAGCCATAAGACCATCCTTTGTTTACCCTGCAATCCACTGCCTCAATCCAGGAATCCAACACACAACCCAGATTCATTATCTAAGCACCATTTATTCTGAATGAGGCCATGACCCTGTGGAAAGAATAGTATGTGATCATGTAATCACTTTATAGTAAAACTTATGCACAAGGGGGCCAAATTAAGATCACATCAGCAGCCTTATTTCTGGCATTTCCTAACTTGAGTGATTGGCTTTGCAACCTGAATGTTCTTTTAATGTAGCAGTTTGTATGTAGTTTCCTAGGTCTCTAAAAAAAAAAAGCAGACTGAAGGAGGGAAAGAAAAGTTCTGAAATGCCATTAGCAGAGTTCATCAGCAGGGTTTAGAGCACTCCTCACCAGTCCTCGACTCCTCAGCTCACTAGTTCTTCATCCCAATCCTCCATCTAGGTCTTTACCACCACCATCCACGATTTAAGTTTCTCCCTCACCAGCTCTCCGGGCATGGCTTTTCGACCTCTGCATTCCAGTCAAGATACATCTGCCTTCTCCTCCTTGCATGCTTCTTGGTTGCCAGGAGGGGTACCTTGATCACAGGAGATCCAGCCTTCAAGCTTTCAGTTCCAGCCACAGCAGCTGGAAACAGCAATTGCAGGGAAAGTCCTGCTCATCTCCTGGGCTGGAGCATGCTCAGGAAAATTTAGCTGTAACAGAGTTACATACCTCTGAGCATGATTACATAGGCAAAACAAAGTATTTCCCCCTATTCTCATTCTGAGAAACAGCTGAGATTTTTTGCTGAAAATAATAAAAAAGAAATAGGCAGATACCTGGCATGGAAAATTTCACCCCAAAGGGATTCTGTATGGCAAAGTTAAAAGCAACTTGAAAACAAGGCCTTATAATGAAAAGTGTTTAGCAACTTGAACTGCCATTTTCATTTATGCGATTAAGGGGAAGGGTAGGAGGAAAGAAACAATGAGGTTGGCCTGTCCTTGGGAACACTGCTTCAGCTAAATATTTCCTTTCCTCATTGCGTTTTGAGTCTTTATCAGCTGTTTTGGTGATAAAGAACTGATGCTACAAAATTATATTTAAAATGTGTTGGTTATGAAGCAATCAAAAGGTGGATGGGATAGGTGAGCTCAGATCTTAGTGATTTCTTTAGAGAGACAAGGGAATTTAGATGCAGTTAATAGAGCAGCACATGGACAAGGAGGACAGAGGAGATTGTGGGAAGTACAAAGCAAAGGTTGAGAAAACCCTTATTTTGACTTTATTGTCTTATCTTACTAACGTATTACAGTCAGTATTAGAGGTACATAGGCACCTACACCCCAGATTTAGGCACCTAAATCCCAGTTTTGGCTCCACTGTTATCCACAAAACTCCTGCCATACTCCATAGGTGCCTAAATTCACTTGGTGCCTAAGTTTTAAGGGTAAAGGTTCCCTCCACTCTTAAGTATCTGCCTCTGAGCATGTGCACTGCTGCCTCCCTCTAGGCATCCAAATGCCTATCTCCCAGCTAAACCCCAGAGCAAATCACAAACCAAGGGAAGATGGGCATTTAGCTGCCTAGCTCATATGTGGGGACAGATTCAGTAGATAGCCTCTAAGCACACCTATCCAGCCAGGTCCCACGTAAAGTCTGGCTGGAGGAGGAGGAGTTGCTCACTATATACCTTTTAGCCTAGTGGTTAGAACACTTGCTGGAGATGTGGGAGACCCAGGTTCAATTAACCCCTCTCTGCCAGAGGAGGAAAAATGATTTGAATAGGAGTCTCCCACCTCTTAGGAAGCTGCTCTAACCATTGAACTATGGGATTTTTTGTTCTGGGGGCTCCTCCTTTTTCTCTTTCCTCCAGCTGTTGTGTCTGAAGCAAAGCAGGTACCTAACTCATCCCCTCAAGAAGTGGCATAGGTACGTCCAGGCAGCAGGTTCCTGGATCGCTAAGAAGAAATAGGTACCTCCCTGCAGCCCAAATTTAGATGCCTCTCCCTGAGCCAAGGCTTAGCAAACACCTCTCTTGTTGGCATTACCCATTGGTAACTTAAGTGGCTCCCCGCCTAGTGTGCTGACTTTTGTGGATCACATTCATTGTATAGGGAGACTTGGTATCTAACTTGGCTTTGTGTACTGCAGTGATGTTCTTGTGATTTTCTAGGCAACTAAAAATTAGGTGTTGTGATCCTCAGCATTGCAAATGCCTAAGTCCTTTCATGGATCCTACCTGCTGTGCTTAACTTAATGCCTGTCAATACTCCTTTTGAAATCAATGGGACTACTCAAATGTATAAAGTGAAACACATACATAAGTCTTTGCAGGATCAAGGCCTAACTAAAGACAAGGCACAAGAAGTGAGTGTAAAACTTGATGGTGTGGTTAGGCTCATGACTGCTTGTGAGAGGTTTCTGTGTTAGAAGAAAGATACTGACTAGGGTTGCCAACTTTCTAATCGCACAAAACCAAACACCCCTGTCTTGCCCCTTCTCTGAGCCCTCCTCTCTGCTTGCTCCATCCCCCCTCCCTCCATCACTCGCTCTCCCTCACCCTCACCCACTTTCACTCGGTTGGGACATGGGGTTAGGGTGTAAGAGGGGGGTGAGGGCCAGGGATGAGGAGTTTGGGGTAAAGGATGGGGCTCCAGGCTGGCACAGGGAGTTGGGGTATGGTGGGGTGCAAGGTCCCAGCAGCACTTACCGTGGATCCCAGAAAGCAGATGCCAGGACCTTGTGGCCCAAGGCGTATGGGCGGCTAGGAAGGCTCTGCGCACTGAACTCGTGTCCACAGGCACCTCCCCTGCAGCTCCCATTAGTTGTGGTTCCTGGCTGATGGGAGCTGCAGAACTGGGACTTGGGGCAGGGGCAGCACACGGAACCTCCCTGGTCACCCATGTGCCTAGGGGCCATGAGGACCTGGTGGCCACTTCCATGAGCTGTGCGGAGCTAGAGAATGCAGGGAGCCTGCCATAGCCCTAGCCCCTCGCTGCACTACTGACCAGACTTTTAATGGCCTGGTCAGCAGTGCTGCCCAGAGCCGCCAGGGTCCTTTTTCAACTAGACATTCCAGTCGAAAACCAGATGCCTCGCAACCCTAATACTGAGTTTGTTTTTTCAATTCATCATTGACCTAGAGGTCTCTCTAGCAAAAGGCTTAAGAACAAGAGGCTGTCCAAGTTGCCTTTAGAAACACTTCACTATATGAGGGATGTGATGAATTACACATAAGAAGCTAAAAAGCAACTACTGCTACCTACAGCAACTGACATAATTCCAGTTTTAAATTTTAATTGAGACCGAAATATGGCAAAATGTTTCCCATGGATGGGTCCTGGTGCTCACAGGAAAGGGTTCTGCAGGTACAAGATTCTGTCCACCCAGAGCAATCTGCAGGACTGTGGCTTAAATATGTACTTCAAAGAAGATACCTATCGCTACATTAGGGTAACTATGCATTACCATTCTGACCTATAGCTACATTAGGGTAACTATGCCTTACCATTCTGTCATGTGAGTATGAAGAAAGATCTGAGTGTGACAGTAAACATCAAAGTACTGAAATAACAGGTTGAAGGATATGAAAGGAGGGAAACATTTTAGAGTTTACCCTAGATAACTACTTCCATTTTATTTGCAGATGTTAGGAGGGAACTACTCATCATTCTGATCAAAGCTTTTTCTAGGACTGCTCTATGATTTTACAACTTCTCTCTGATTTTTTGGGCAGAGCAGGGGGCCACTTCTCAGTTGGGAATCTTTTTCCAATCTAGTGTTAGTTTTTCTGGGAATGAAATAAATAGAGGGAGAGATTTTGAGCTATTCAGTATTTCAAGTACTAGCTTGGCGATGCATGACCCTCACGGCATTATTAATCCACTTCAAGAAAATGCTCTAATTGTGCAGCCAAGCCTGGAGTTTTTCCTAGGGCTAAAAAAGGAATCAGTATTTAGGAGGACTGATACATAGAAGCTGTTTCCTAAGACTTAGCTGGCTGGGTCTGCTAGGGTGTGGCCGGCAAAGCTCACAATAGCCTGTAATACTGAATGGACAGAATGTGTGCCAGGTAAGTCTATTACTGTTTGTCTTAGCATTTGTAGCCATGAAGCATGATCTCATGTGAGGTGATGACTTCTTAAATAGCATCAGAGACCTTCTGGCAGTCCAGATAGTTATTCTCATGCCATAAAGTATTATTTATTAACTCTATTTTTCTGACTAGCTGGGTGTTACACTATCCCCTTATGAAAACAAATGAAGTTAATCTCTAAATTACTACTAGTGAAAAAATAAGGGAGCAATGATGAGTGCTGGAGTCACCCTGCATGGGAAGGAGTCTAAATGTAAGCTCTTGTGATTTCATATTACTGTTTTTTGCTATTGGATATTCTTTCAGAGACCTGTGGTCCAGATTGTAACAAGAAAAAATCCTACGTTACTGACTTGATTAAAAATCAGTGCATTTCTGAAAGCCAGTTTCTTTTTATTTCATTGTCTTTGTGCTTTTTAGGGCAAAAGATGCAGAAAACTAGATAAGTGTTCATAATAAAGACAAGATAGATGTATGTATATAAAGTAAATACATGAAAACAAGGTAAGCAACAACACAACAAAAAGCAGAGATAAAACTAACCTAGCTGCCTCTTGGTTATTTTCTCACATCTTTATGCACTGTCAAAAAACAAATGAAATATTATGGAAACGCATTGTGCAATCAGCTTTTCACAGAGCCAAGGAGTATCTCTGGCCTTATTTGGTACTTTTCTGACATTATATTTTGGCTAACTTTATTTGTTTAGATTATAGACCGATTTAATGTATTAAATCGTGTTCTGGTAGGAGAAGTGCACTTCAGAATGTACATAACTACTGTTTTTTCCACTAGGAATAAAAGCTAGGGCACTAATAAATGGACTAAAGCAGCAGCTCCATTTTCCTCAATAATTGATCTCTCCTCAAGCCATTACACCAGTATTATATTTAAATAGATACAAAAAGACAATGTCATCCCTTTTTCGGGCTGAATTGTTTTCTGAAAACTAAATTAGTGTATTAATCCATGTTGAGGCAAAACAGACATCTGTATTTATGCTACACTTCAGATTATACTTAAGAAAAAAATTTTAAAAGCACAACACTGTCATTTTCTATAACATATAAAGCTTTGAGTAAACAGCACAACTAGAGGAATTCAGCTGCAAGTTAAAGTGACACAGCCATTTTAAATGTTTAAATAAAAGAACTGTTTATTAAATATCAGCTTCACAAGAAGAGAATTTTAAACATTATGAATAACCATTATGACATCATCCTACACCAGACTTAGGGTTGTATTTATAAATGCATCTGTTTAATCTACCTAATGGATCTGAATTGTTACTTAAAATGCACTCATTACTTTGGCATCTAGCCCTCCTGCCCTCCTCAAAAAACACACTCCACCATCAGCCTCATCACTGTGGAACATGATACAAATGCAGGTTATGTCAGCATCACAATGGCCAGCTGGTGTCTTCCACATGGGCCTTTCTCTAATTTCTCATCATGAGATGACCTAAAAAGCCACCATAGACCTAGGTTGCATCTACTGTATAGATCCCTTACTAGGAGCTGCTGGCATAATTAGCATTGTGCCATGCTGCCTGCTACTAGAATAGAAGTCAATTGGAATTTTGTCATTACTTCAAATGGAACAGGACTGAGCCTTCAACAGCTGCTGTGATGTGGCCAAGATCCAAAGGATCCTATGTTAATCTTCCTTTCCCTGTAATAATGTCTCAAACAATAGCAGTAGTAAAATTTAAAAAAAACAAAAAAACAAAAAAAAAAAACCACACATTAGAAGACAGACATGTCTGGCTTCTCTGGGAGAAAACAGAACACTTTGCATCTGACAATTATTTAAGAACAGTTTGTGTTTGAGAGAATGAGGTGAAATAAAACAATCTGCCAAATTATTGGTAAATGCCATATAGGGCAGTTTAACTGTGTATATGTAGTCATGTCCCATCCCACCCCCAAGATTACAGGAAAATATGAAAATAGAAGATGTATATGGGACTTACTCATTTGAGCACTTTAGGATGAAAGGCAAAGGACTGACTCTTTAAATGTTTATGTCTGTACCTAACTTAGTTTGTGACCACAATCTACATTTGTGTACAAATGTATGCATCTACATTTTCAAAGATGCATACCAACTGCTAAGAAGAATACTAATATTTTGAATCACACCATTTTTGTTGGTAGCAACTACACAAAAAAATCACTGATACACAAAGAATCACAACAAGACACCATGACTCCAAGTTCTGTTTTCAGTTGTACTGGTGTAAATCTGGAGATGAAGTTAATGAATCGAACCAATGGATTTATTTGCTCCAGATTTGCACGGATAACACAAAGTAGAATTTGGCAGGATAACATAGATAGTACACCATTTCTTTTCACAGGTTCTACTCTAGTAGTGATTGGCCTAGCTAGTGTTTGGAAAAGTTGGTATGATGTTTAAAATATGCAGAGCAACTAAATTTAAACTAACTTTAAAGAGTGCAAGATGAAGCCCTTAGGCTGATTTACAACACTGCCTTTTAGAAGTTGAAATATTAATTTCCTGACAAGTCACTCTGATTCCCTCCGCCCTCTTTGTAAATAGGAACAATTGACACACCTTCCTAGTTTATATCCACTTTCTTTACAAATTTCAAGAGTTCAGAGAGTAACTATGACAAACAAAAATGTTTTACTTTAAACAATCAGAAAAGGTGGAATATATTGCTTCAGACCTAAATAAATAGAACAGCTGCTTCCATGCCAAGAGCCTTATCCAAAAGGCATTTTATTAAATGCAAAGATCCTCAGGGCCCAATCCAATAAGCATGCTCAGAGCTTGCCTACTGAATCCAGCGCCTCTGGAAAAGCTTACACAAAACAGCTAGAGGAGGAGGAGAACTTATCTCAGAACTTTTAGCCCAGTGATTAGGGAACTCACCCAGGCTGTGGGAAACCCCCAGTTCAAATCCCCTCTGCTTGAGGGGGAAAAAGGGATCTGTCACCTTTCAGGTGAGTGCCCTCACCATTGGGCTATTCTGATGGGGATGGCTCCTTCAGTCTCTCCTGTTGAAGCTTTAAAAAGTCATTGTAGCAAGGGAACTCAAACCTGGATCACTCACCTTCCAACCAAGTGCACAAACCACCAGGCTACAGAGGCATTCATACTTGATTTTTCTTCTTTCATTAATTATCCATAGAGGTACCATAGAACTGACAACCCAAAGAAGAAGTAGTCACCTCCCTGCAGCCCATACTTAGGCACTGAACTCTTTGAGAAATGTGTAATTTAGGACACACCCCTCTCGCTGGAATCCCCCATAGGCACCCATGGGATTGTGTAAACTACTGCCCCGGTGCCAGACTCAGGCTTTGTGAATCTGGCTGATTTTCTAGGCACCTAAAAGTTAGGTGCCTAAGTCTGAGACCAGGGAACATAGGCATTTGGACACCTAACTTGCCCATGGGGCTTCATCAGGCATGCTCAGAGGGCACCTACAGGCGTCAGGCCCCATTTAAAAGCTATCCAAAGGAGATGGAACCCACTCTATAACTTTTAGCCCCGTGGTTGGACTAGTCACCAGGGATGTGGGAGACTGTGATGATTCTCAGGGTACCTAGGACCAGTACCAGGTTAGGTGTCCAAACTCTGGGTGACTGAGAGGCTGGTGGTATTAGAGAGCTAAGAGCCAATTACCACAAGCCAGACTCCCTCACTCTGGAGGGAGGGGATAACAAGGTAATTCACAGTCCCAGGCAGGGCCAGATTAAACTTTGGTGGGCCCCAGTGCCCGGACCATGACCTTGTCCCCCTCTCTGCCTGAAGGCCCTGCCCCTGCTCAACCTCTTCCCTCCGAGGCCCTGCCAATCGCTTGCACAGTGGGGAGGGGAGAGGAGCGAGGAGGGGGTAGAGAGGAGTGAGCAGCAAGTGGGGTCTCAGGGGGAAGAGGCTGAGCGTGGGTGGAGCAGGGCTGGCTGGCTTCACAGGAACCAGGATCTAATCTTTCATGAAAAACACTCCTACTCAACAATATATCACCTCAGTGAATGGATACAGAGTGCTTCTTTCCACTCTCAAGAGTGTGCTGTAATAACTGAGCTCTGCGATAGTCTGATGCAGGGCTCTCTCAATAGATCCAGTTGAAACTGTTCCACTGTGGATAAATCCTTAAATGGTCAATGGACCACAGAGAGAAAAGAGTGGGAATGACTCAGTGGTCCCAGGTACTAGGAGACCATGTGTTGAGTCTCCCCTGTGCCAAACATTTTTTATTTCTCCCTTCACCAGGAGAGACTGAGGGAGCCTCTATCAAAGAGCTCAGTGGTTAGAGAAGCCTCCTGGGAGGTGGGACACCCCTGTCCAAATCCTCTTCTCTGGCAGGGTTGGGGGAATTGAACCTGGGTTTTCCTCCTCCCAGATGAGTGCCTAGCCACTGGGATAAAAAGCTATAAGGTGGGCACCACCTCTACCTTTGTGTGGTGCAAGGCAGGCACATAACTCTTTCCCACAAGAAACTATGTAGACACCTATGCACGGAGACAGGTCCCAGATGTGGATCACTAGCAGAGCTAGGCACCTCCCTGCAGCCAGGATTTAGGTGCCTATTTCTGAGAAAGTGGCAAGGCTTAACACATCAGCATCTCCCATTAGTCAGTTCAGGCATGCTCTTTTGGAGATCACATTTTATCTCTCCTCATTCTATAGAGAGTCTAGGTGTCTAACTCTTCTTTGCAGATCACAGGGCTCTTCTTGTGATTTTGTAGGTGCCTACAAATTAGGCAAGTGTTGCAATGCCTAATTCCTTTTGTGGATTCCACCCCTAAGTACTTTCGTAAATCCCATTGTTAATAGAATTTTTAGAAGTGCCTGGGTGCCAAATGCCAATGGAGTTTTATGCACCTACATACCTTGAAAAATCTGGCTCTAAATCCCTCAGTGCCTAACTCCCCAATTTTCTAATTGCCTCTAGGCACTACTAGAATACAAACAAATAATACAACAAACCACAAAAGAGCAAAAAAGTGATGTCCCAGCCAAGCCACCTGCAATTAGCCAGATGGCCCAAACTGTAGCATAGACAGAGCCAAAAATCTAACCCGCTGATATTTTCTTTAAACACAGCTTGTGTCATCTTGACATTCGGTTGAGCTGCTTTGTCAACCTCGGACCGCAGTAATTAATTGGTGAAATTCCTTACAGTGGGGCAAACTGCTCGAAGGCAGTAGAGCTGAAGGGAGAGGAAATACATTTATCAAAGGACAAGACAATCCCCAGAAAACAGAGCCTGGGAAGTTATCGAACATGTGAATGCAATTTTAGAGAGGCGGGCGCTTATCCTGTCTCCTGCAAAAATACATCACTGGATTTCAGGCCATTTCCCCTTCTTTGGGAGGAAGCAGACTTCCAGGGGGATTTGCCCAAAGCTGGAGAGTTGTGTCAGCAAATACCTTCTCCATGACCTTATCAGCTGGCTCAGTCTGTGAATGATTCAAAAGCCCAACTCACAGACCTCTCTGCCCCCATCCAACTTCGCAGCTCCTCCCAGACCGGCAGCAGGCTCCGAGCACGCAGAAGGCTGCCTTGTTCTGCGGCTGCGGCTGCGGCTGCGGCTGCACAGCGCTCAACCGGGGAGGCACCACACCCCCGAAACAAGCCTTTTGCAAACCCCAGGCTGCTGCTCAGCCAGCAGGCCAGCAAGAGCCCGGTGTGAGATTCTGATTGGCTCGCAGACCAGAGGGCCGCTACACCGGGATTGGCTGGGGAGCTGCTTTTGTTCCCTTGCCACGCCCTCGGCGGCAGCGGCTGCCGCAGGGCAGCGGAAGTTTGAGTGCTGGGGCTACTCCGGCTGGGTGGGTGCAAGCAGGGGTGAGGCTAGCGCAGCCCTAGGCACATCCGCGTGCTCCGGTGAGCGTCTCCCGCTGAACCCTCGCTCGTTCCTAGCGGAGAGAGACAATGGACTTGGAGAGCAAAGTGAAAAAGGTAAGGGAGGGGTGTGCTGCACTGGGCGGGCTGCTGGCTTACCTGCCCCGGGCGCTCCTGGGGCGGACAACGCCCCAGCTCCTCATTGTTCTTTTCCTATATAGCAGCAGCGCTGGCTGCTCTCCTCTCCATTGCAGCCGCTGTCCTGTCTGATCGGGAGGGGATAGATACACAGGAGTATGCATCTCCTGTTTCAGCCATAGCTAACGGAGTGGGACCCCCACCCACCACCATAATCTTATGTTGGGCAGGATCTGCTTGAATGATGTTGACTTTTCCCTCAAACTGCTGCTGTCTTCTCAAGGGAGTGAGAGTTGTGCCAGTTAATTGGGGCTCTTTGAGTTGGCTCTTATTAGAATACGAGGTGAAGATCTCCAGACCCACAGAGCATGATGCCTGGCCCCTCCCTTGTTCTCGCTCAGGTTTGCTAGCTTCGCTGTTAGCCTTCAGAGATTCTTAAGTGTGGGTAGTGGTGGCCGGTATGTGTGAAAGTGGTGGCTGGAAGGAAGCTGATAACTTATTTCCGTTTCTTAAAGTAGAAGATTATAGGAAGGGTTGTTTAATGTGACCAGATTAAACTCCTACAAAATGAGACGCACTGAACGACTAGTTTATTAACCTCCTTACTGCCATCACTCACTGTCCTTCCCCAGCCTCCAAACCAAAGAAGGTTTCTTTCCATCTGCAGTGGCAATTGTTTAAATACAGAAAATTACTCTCCAGCCTGCAGGCCTATGGTCCTGCAGCCCATAAGATTTTTTTTTATCTGATGGCACTAACACTTCTGGTTTTTCCTATCTTACAACAATTGAACCCTGAAAAAATAAAAATACCTGACATGCTAACCTGTGTTCATGTATACACCATGTATAAAGGGTATCTTCAATTAAATCTTTAGAGTATCCTTAAACTATACTGACTGAATTAGCTAAAGACCAATTGACTCACTTTGGGGAGAATATTCCATTTTGAGTCAGTTATGGATTTCATTTTCTGTATGTCAATGACCTTGTTTTATTGACATGGAAAACAGGCTCTTTGCTATGTGATATCAAACTTTTCTTTGGGACATCAAAATTATTTGATCCGTAGATAAGTAAGAGAAGCAGATGGAGAGTCAAAGTTTTAGTTTAATGCAAATGTCTTCAGTAATGAATTTTGGAAAGGCAGATGGAATATCATATGCACCTCTACTCTGATATAGCATGAATTCTGATATAATGCAGTAAAGCAGCGGTCCAGGGGGGCAGGGCTGCACACTCCGGCAGGTCAAAGCAAGTTCGATATAACATGGTTTCACCTATAACGCAAAAAGATTTTTTTGGCTCCGGAGGACAGTGTTATATCAGGGTAGAGTTGTATGTGGAATTCTGTAACAAGGATGCTGTAAATAGATTTGAGGACTCATTATTCATTTTTTTTCCCAGTGTGCTCTTAATTTAAACTGTCATTTAAAAAGGAACCTTGCCATTTCATTTTATCTACTTTGGAGGTGCTCAAACTGTAGGTTGGGGCCCCGGAGTGGGATGGGATCCTATTTTAATGGGGTTGCCAGGGCTGGCTTAGACTTCCTGGGGCTCAAAGCTGAAGCCCGAACCCCACTGCCTGGAGTTGAAGCCAAAACTGCAGGACTTCAACCCTGGGTGGTGGGGCTCAGGTTACAGGCCACCTGCCTGGGGCTGAAGCCTTTGACCTTCTGCTTTGGTTCCCCCAGCTCATGATGCTGCAGCTCAGGCTTTGGCCCCTCCTCCTGGGGTCATGTAGTAATTTGTTGTCAAAAGGAGGTTGCGATGCAGTGAAGTTTGAGAACTCCGCTCTAGTGACAAATGCATGTGTGATAACCCTGGAAGCATCTTAAATAGTTATGTCAAAACTTGTCTTGAGGAACAAAGGTTGTGTTCAGGTATGACTGTTTGACACTTTTGCTGTACTATATTTGGCTAGGTACAGGGATTTATAAATGATTTTATTGCTCTTTTTTATCCAAACCTGAAGACATCCAGAATGTTCCTTTATTTAGAAAGGAGTGGAAATGTTTATAAAAGATTTAAGAAATGTTGGTCTATTAGAGAGAAACTTACCAAAATGACAAGGGTGTCATGGGACTGTGGGTTAACAACTCATTTGACTCATAGTCAAATAACCAATTTGCCTAACTTCTCAACCTTACACTGAGTTAGTGTGTGGTGATCTCTCTGTGAAAAGCCTTTTATAGAATCTGCATACAACATTACTTAGGCTCTGATCCTGCAGTTGACTGTGGGTGGGTGCTGCCACAGAGATCCATTGATTTTAATGGAGCTGTACAGTACAGAAGAGATGTGCCTTCACAATCTCTTGTATGATGGAACTTTAATTAGTAAAAAATCCCAAACTTTGAATGCAGTTATGAAATGCACTCTAGGGCCCTGTACAATATTTAGATATTGGACAACTTCAGGGTCCCCACTTTCTGAAATTACTTCACCTTTATGTAAGATTAGCTGGGGGAAGAGTAAATCTAAAATTTCATACCTATGTTTTCATACTTTAATAGATCAGTTATGAAAACAGATAGAACCTGATAACTTATTTTTGCTTAATAGTTTGGTATTGGTTTGAGCAAAATTGTCATGAGTGAGCACCAGCTCTAAATCATACAATAGGTAATGGAAATAGTGAGACAATATTACATGCAGGGCTTCTCTGGTTTGTTCTGTCTTGTTTTTACCCAACTTTCATTTTCTTTCAGACTCCCAAGCTAGTCTTTCACCAAAGACTTCTGCAGATATCCGAGACCTACAAACTTTTAAGCTGACAATAAAAAAAAACAGCATAGCTCATTTTCATAAGTTAACCATAGGAAGTCAGGGATATGGAAGACTCCTCACGACCCTCCCAAATGTATACATTAATAAGAAACTCTCCATCGTTCTGTTTATCACCTTGTCTCAATTTTTTAAAAATGGTTGAAGAATATTTACATTTCTCAAAAGAAAGTGCCCCCTGTCAGATCAACAAGATGAACTGAAAGCTTCATTGCATGATCCTATGTTTAGTAGTAAATCACCAGCACTTGTTGTGCAACTGCTTTTCTTTCCCTAATGGGGGGGCGGAGAATAGTGTTTTGATTAAAATTGTTTTATATTGCCATGAATTTACAAAGGCTACAGCCCTGAGTTTCCACATTACACAACAAATGAATCCCTGCTGTCTCCTTTCTTCCTAAGGCCTTCTCTACTCTGTATTGAACCCTGTTTTATTTTCTCCAATTTCTCTCCAAGCCCCTTTTCACTTTATTTTCTTAGCACTTTTCTCCAACTGTCTTTGTCTAAAACAAACAAAACAACAATGCCAGTGAGGTTTGCCACCCCAGAGTTAAGGTAATTGAGTAATCAATATGTTCAGACTGAAGAACATTCTCATTTTTTCAGGGAGAAACTTGGCCTGGTGTCTAGTCAGAAGTTAGAGATGGATGTGGTTGTATCTGGTGCCTTAAATCTACCGTGTAGTTGTGCACAACAGTAGTTCTTTGACCTGAAAAAGTTCAGTTCTAAGAAGAACAAGGGACAATGGACTGAGTAGAGTGTGGCATGAAAACTCCAAAAAAAAAAATAGTGTTAATAGATTCTGGAAATGGAAAAGACATCCCTTGACAACTCAGTATTGGTTTTTCTGCAATATATTGAGTATCTGGTTTACTCTACTAAATACATCAAGGGATGAAGCTTCTAGGGCTCCTCCCAAGAACAAAATCAGTGCTTATTCTTCCTCCCTACTCCCACACACATTGTTTTTCCTGTCCGTCAATGGCTATTAGGCAAGATGGCCAGGGATGCAAAACCATGCTCTGAAGTGTCCATAACCTCTGTTTGCCGGAGGCTGGGAATGGATCACTTGATTATCTGTTCTGTTCATTCCCTGTGAAGCACCTGGCATTGGCCACCATCGGCAGACAAGATAGTGGACTAGGTGGACCATTTATGAAATTTCATTGCCTTTAATTTAAACTAAAATAATAAAGCAAATGCTCACTGAATTGCCAAATTGGTTCAAGTGTGGGTTTTGTTTTTTTTAAACTGGTTCCAATATGCTGTTTTAGGGATTTGCTTTGATGTAACTGGATCCATTTTAACAATAGGTACACTGGCACAGCTTTAAGAGTATAGCTATGCTGGACAATTAACCAGGGCTCTTACAGGGGTTAAGGCTAAAACTGGGTACCATCTATCCAGGTTTGGAGGTGCTTTAAGTCGAAGCTAGCTGGCTGAGTGGGGGCCATGGGTTAGAGCCTCTGCTCCACTTCAAGTTGGGCTGGTACCTGCTCACTTTCCAGAGAGGATACAGGCCAAAAAGATAAAAAAAAAAATCACTGAATCCTATGCACTTCCCACAGTTTCTCTTCTCATCTCCTCACCCCCAAGGATAGACAAGTGTTCTCACAATTGACTGGGAAAGTTCCTAGTGCATCTCAGAACAAAGAACCATGGGATGTTCTCCAGACACACTCAGGCAAGTGCACAGATGGTGAGGATGCAGTAATGTGGGTAGATCTTTGAAGTGGGGAAGATCACACCCAGGCATAGCCCAATATACACAAGCCCAGAGGCTGTACTTCCCCTCGAAACCAAGAGCTCTGAGATGGAGGATACAAAGTGGCAGGAAGCTGTGCTCTGGATCCACACCCTTCTCTTAAATCAGTTCTGTAGTTCAGTTATTTTAAAATCCTCTTTGATGATAACTGCAGTGGAGAATCTAGGGGCACAAGCAATTTGGGATCAGGCTCTGGCTTTTTCATTGTAAAATAGTAATGAATCTGCCTGCTCTGTAGTACTCATTTCAGCTCCCTGAGCACTGTAAAATTCTTCAGCTATCACTAACTGAATCTTGTGTGTGATTGATATCTTACCAACCCATGAGCTCAAAGACTGAATCAGCATCCTAGAATTCAAGAGATTTGCCCTAAAAACCATGAAATAATTTTAAAAAGAACAAACATGGTAGGGTTTTTTAGTCTGTATCCTAGTTTCTGAACTACTCCCATTGTGTGTTTTATGACAATTGCAAGCTGAATTTTCAGCCTGTAAACCACGGGCTGAATGTGACCATACAAAAATGCAGGTCTCTTCTCTCTCTCCTCCCCAGTCCCTTGTCTTCTCCAGCAGCTGCTCTCCAGGCTACAGGGGAAGGGACTTCCCATGGGCTGTTACCTCCATTAACAACTCCTCCCTGCACCGTGTTGGGGGAGGGAAGTCACTACTTCCCAACTAGGAGTTCCAGAGCTAGCTACCTGTGTACTCATGAGATTGAATCCCCCAAAACTGCCCTGAAATTGCAGCACTGACAATATTCCAACTACTGTTATAAGTAAACTTGGTTCTCTTCTTTTTAACTTCTTAATTTCACTTTTTAAATATAAAAATTCCATCTTTCCACTCTACTCCCCACAACACCACTTTAATTCAATAGTTATTTTTTAAAAAAATTATTAAACTAGGGATAATGAAAATGCCTTGTATCTAGAGGGGGAACTGGAAAATTATGCAATAGAAGTAGCCTAAAAGAAATACAGTAAGCTGAATATTTGAGAACATTAGGCATATTGTATTCGATAGACATAGTAGTTTTAGTCTTGTTCTATAACTAACTTTACTATGGGGACATAAGAAAACGGAACAGTTACACTTCATTAAACTCCCTGTTACGAGCTTTGTTCTAAGGCTTTGTCTACACTGGCACTCTCTGCCAACAAAGTCGCTGCTGCTCGAGGGAGGAGGAGGAGGAGGAGGAGGGGGGAGTTTGTCGCACGGCAGGAGAGAGTTCTTTTGCCAGCAAACAGCAGATAAACTGCATGCCTTTTAGTAGCATGGCTGTAGCGGCACAGCTGTGTTGCTAAAAGCCTCAGTGTAGCCAAAGCCTAAGTCTGAATTGGCTTTGCCCAGTCTGTAACATTAGTGAACTTTGTAAAATGAGTCAGTAGGTCATAGTCCATCCTGCATTACAAACAATGTGATAATGCTGTAAGCATGGCTTTCCAGAGGAAAGGAAAAGCTGTCAGAGTACTATTATTCTATATGTCTTCTGTGGTACAGTACTTGCTTTGTAAAAATGTCTACATAGTTATGTTAGAAAAAGTTCAAAGCACTGCTCTTAAATGTGGAATGTCTGCTTTCTTCTCCCCCCCCCTCCAAAAAAAATTGTAAAACTGAATGCAAATGGAGAAACAACTTTGGAAATTAGTAAAGGTATTTGAGAAATCTCAGCGCTAACTTGACACTTAAAGTACACATGGGAGCAGTTTACTTTGTGTTTTTCAGGGCATGGTTCAGTAATTGCTCTTGAAATACACTTCCTGTTTGTGACAGTTGTTTGGTTACTGCTGCCATAGAAACCACTTACAACAGAAAGCTCAGCCCAGTCACTGTCAGTGCAGTGTTCCTCCCCCAAAAAAAATCCATTCAACTTTTCAGTGCAAATTAACAATTTTGCCTGCCTGGAAAAAAAAACTAAACTGAAAGGAGGTGGAGGGGGGCGACGACTAATTCCATTGTTTGTTAATTGATCTTACAGCAATTTCTTTTCGTTTGAAGAAAATAAAAATAAGGAAATGCTCACATGGTGCATCCTGACTGGCTGTCTGAAGTGTGTGTTCTGCCAATCAGCAAATCACTTCTGAAGTGAAAAAGTTGTCTTATGCTTAGGCTAAGATGCTAAAAGATGATTACCTCCAAGTGTGTTTGGAAAAGATAATGCACATTTCTTTCCTTACAAGCAAAAGTAACTAGGCCCAAACAAGATCACTAACAATGTTTGGTGCTGAGATTTGTTAAGAGAATAATGCTTAACATCTTCCTTTGTAATAAAGAATAGATCTGTCAGATTCATGATGTTTTTAGTTACTGAAACTGAACAAAGCATGAGGGGAACTTGAAGGAAATATATTTTTCTTTACTAAATACACTAAATCAAGCACCGCCCCCCCTTAAGATTGTATTTAAAAAGTCTCTGAATTGTCCAATTTCTATTGATTGTTGTACAGAATGCAAGCTACCAAACTCACTAAAGTGGGAATAAACTAAAACTGTTGGCCATGCTGCTTTGTGTGTATGTGGCTAGTTAGTTTTTGCCTATGCCCCCCTCCCCACCCTGTCAAAGATGAGTACTCAGAGAGAGAGAAAAATCACTAGAATCTAACTGAAAGGTGGACAATGGTTTTGTATTGTGTTATGACCATGGTTATAATTCCCACCTCTGACAGCAGGATGTGTATGTAGCCAGCAAATACTTGTAAGAGTTGAACACACACAACTAGCATTCTTTGCTAATTTTAAGAAGTAAGTCTCCTTAATAGCCTTAAGCTTTATTGCAAGCAGTGTACTAATGTCTTAATGTTTACATTCTGACTTACATACAATTTTTAGCTAGAGAACGCTGTAACAAGTGAGTTATTTCACTACTTGTGCACTAATCTTTTCTGTTGCAGCCAGCTCCGTGATTTATACTGTTGTCTGTGCTGCTATGATCATCCTCACTAATGTTCTTCTTAGATACAAACATTTTTTGGGCATCTCTTAATATTGTTTAATGGATTTTTTTCCACAAATGCTAAATCATAAAAGTGTAGGACTGGAAAGGGACCTCAGTAGGTCATCTAGTCAAGTCCCATGCACTCAAGGCAGGACTGCGTAATAACTAGACCATTCCTGACGTGTTTGTCTAACCTGTTCTTTAAAACCTCCAATGATGGAGATTCCACAAGTTCTCTAGGCAATATGTTCCAATCCTTAACCGCCCTGACAGAAAGTTTTTCCTAATATCCAACCTAAACCTCCCTTGCTGCATTTTAAACCCCTTGCTTATTGTCCTATCCTCAGAGGTTAAGGAGAACACTTTCTCTCTTTTTTGCAAAGTACCTTCTATGTATTTAAACTGTTATGTCTACCCCTCAGTCTTTTCTTCAGAAGAAACACAGCCCAGGTTTTTCAGTCTTTCCTTATAGGTCATGTTTTCTAGACCTTTGATCAATTTTGTTGCTCCCTTCTGGACTTTCTCTAGTTTTTCTACATCTTTCCTGAAATGTGATGCCAAGAACTGGACACAGTACTCCAGCTGAGGAGTTATCAGTGTAGAGTTGATGAGGATATTGAGCAGAACTGGACCTAATCTAAATCTAGGCAAATTTTGGTATTTTTTTAGTTTTACAGAGGTATATAGCATCCTATTTTAAGACAGATTACAATAATAAAACTGTGGCATGTACAGGGGGAAGGAGGGAAGGGTGTAACATGATGCTCCTCATTACACATTGTGACAAAGTCCCAAGCCTGTATTGGTGAGTCCTATGCTTCTAGGTAGTTTCAGTGGCCTTAAATTCAAAAAGGCCCCAGTGTGACCTCCCTTCCTCAGTGTAGCAGCAAGAGTCACTATTGAGTTACTTTCATCACCAGCCAGTATGGGAGATGAGAAGGGGGAATACCCCACAGTCTCTGTTGCTCCATAGAGCTCAGTAGGCACAATTCAGTCTCCTGCCTGGACCAGGTCCTACTTCCCTTCTCCAGGAGATCTCTGTAGAGTATGCAAGGGGGGGGACCCAGGCCCACCCTTTACTCCAGGTTCTAGCCCAGGGACCCTAATGGTAGCAGCTGTTGGTGGCTTTCCCTTCACCACTGACACCACTTTGATTCCCTGGGCCACTTCACCCTTACCTCAGGATTCAGCAGTGCTACCTCTCCTCCAACTCCTTTCACCTCAGCCTCCTGGAGAGTACTGGAAGGAGAGCTTTTAAATGTATATAAGAGACCTTGATTGGTTCCAGCTGTCTCCTTTAGCTTAACAGCCTTAACTGGTTAATTGGCATCAGGTGTCTTAATTTACCTGGAGTAGCCTTTGTTTGGCTATCCAGGGAATAAGGGCCTGCTCATTCTGAAGGCTGATATACCTGTCTTCCAGCACTCTTATATTCTTCTGGTCTGAATCTGTCACAGACCATATACCTGCCACTAAATTTCATAGGCATTGTCTCAGAAGCCTACACCTACATAGGAAAGGTCTACATCAAGACATTAACTCTTTCTATTGGTGGGTTGCCCATAAATTGTAGTTATAACTTGCAATCTTAAGAAATAGAATGGGATATCTAATACAACTCTTACCTGTTGCTTGATTTTATTTCAAATTCCATTTCATTAAGTTTATCTACTGTAAAAGCCAATTCAACAATGAGGGTAAACGTAATCACCCAATCAAAATTGCATTAGTATGGTACTCCCAGCAGCTGAATCTCTTGTGTGGATTTGTCCTCTTGTCCATGTCTTTACACTTATTTTAGACATTCCTTAAACTAAATTAGGGTCTGTTGGTGATTTTGTTTTGTGTGACTTTTTCTAAATTGTGGTGGGGCACCGTGGAAAGATTTTTGTTTTTTGTTTGTTTGTTTTTTTCTTTTTCTCCTGACTCTTTCACATCCATATGGATGAAAAGTTGATGCTTGAAGCAGAAGAACTTGTAGTTTTCTAGAAAGCTCCCAGGGATGCCTGTATAAAAGAATGAACTTAAAGTATGTTCCCTCTTGTTTGCTTTGAAGACTTGAATAATGTGGATGATGATTCTCTCTCGAGCAAAATAATATATCCAAGAATACTGCATATTGAAGATTCTTCCAACATGAACTATTGTGTACCCTAATGTGACACTTCCTCTTGTGTGGATGCTTTAACAGTTGAGGAAAAACCTGTGTTTTCATTGGGTTGAGAACTTTGGACAACTTCTTAAATTCTGAAGAGATCTGAAAACAGTGGAAATATTTAGGTACCTTTGTTTCCGGAGATTCTAGAGGTTGAAATTTTCATGGAGCTAGTTTAGTTTAGTTTCTGTGATTCATGATGGCAGCCAGATCAAATAGGCCTCAGTGGCTCCAGTATAAGAAGAGGCTTTTAAAGGAAGAGAGGCACTTAAGAGTGAGAAAGGAGGCCTTGCAGTAGAAATTCTCTAGAAATGACATTTTAAATTAAGTCTCTTCTGTCCTTTACCACCTCCCCTAGCTCTTTCTCTTCAATTAAGCATAAAGGAAAACAAAGGAAAGGTCAGAATACTGAACGCTAACCCTTAGGTGTGGGTACTATGTTGGGAAGAGGGTGTGACTCTGACTATATTCATCTTTAAAAAGACTTCCAAATAGCTTGTGCTACCATTCTGGTGGAATATCTCTTCTCAAATTTTCATTTGTAATAGAAAATTTCAGTTAAATTTCAGGTATCTTGACTACATCTCCTCAGATGAGGTACCATTGGATGGTCTGTTTTCCTCTAAGGTGACTTCTATCTCTTCTGTACCTAACTTTAGAAGTGATAACTCATCGGGCTTGTATTTCATGAACATAAAAAACAAAAACAAAACTAATATAGTGATTACAAATGACTTTTGTTTCTACCACTATGCTGCATTGGTCATCCATATTGTGCCGGGTAGGAATAATCACAAACAGCAATGGCAACTGAAAGTGATACTTGATAGTAACATGCTAAGACCTGAAATAGATTATCACCAAGGCAGGTGCGTTACAATGTATCTGAATCCGGAAATGTCAGGATGTTCTGCACTCTAATTTGTTCCTTTCATTAGTGACTTTGGCTTATCGACTACAGATTGAATGGTCACAGAGACTAAACTGCTCTTTTGCCTGTTACGGTGGGACTACCTACTTAAACACTGAGGCACTGGAGAAACAATGTGGGGAAGCATCCACTGTCCATACTCTGTTTTTAAAAACAAAAGTTCTCGATTTCCAGTGTAGTGGCCCTTTTGCAAGTGCTGAAATCTCTTTAAAATGCTGTCAGCCTGATTTAAAATCATATCTGATAAAAAGGTGATGGGGGACTCTGAAGTCTTTCATGCTAAATTTCAGCCTCCGTCAAATATTTGCGATTTTAGTTATAAATCCCTGATAATCCAGGTTAATAGTAGACATTCAGGGCTGCTATAATATATCACACATATGAACAAACTATTAAATGCTTACATACAGCCACTGAGATTATAGAGTAGCAGCAAATTTTGCTAAAAGTTTTCAAATAGATAGATGGTCAACTGCGACAGTTGATTCAGCTTGGAATGGAGTCTTTTAAGAACATTGCGTTGTGTGAAGAAATACTTCCTTTTTATTTGTTTTAAACCTGCTGCTTATTAATTTCATTTGCTGACCTCTGTTTTTGTGTTTGAGAAGTAATAAACAACACTTCCTTATCTACTTCTCTACTTTTGGTAGCACTTGCTTAGCTGTAACCATTTAAAACACTGTGCCAAGGAGTCATGAAAGGAGCATGAAGCAGATGTTCATTATATTTATACTATCTTCCATACCCAACCTGTCCCTAAATCAGCAATCTTGTTTAAAATACCAGATTTTTTTGGATAGCTTTCTTAAAAAACATTTTCTTTAACAGCAGTTGACGTGAAGAAACCTTCCTCTGGCAGCATTTCATTTGACCTATCTATCCAGTTTCTTCCATAATTCCATTTATGGAGAAATTGATTCCATCCTCTTTTCAAACTCTCATTCTCTACTTATGCGCATATTCAGTCCACTTTGTTATATTTTTGGATATGCTGACAGGCTAGTCTGGCATAGAGTAACGACGTCACAGGTCCAGCATAAAGTGCTATTCAGAAGGTTCAGAAGCATGCCGTTTTGAGAAGAGGAATGGAGAAAATGCAATGCATTTCATTAGCTTCACTTTCCAATTTGGGGAATGTTTGAATGCACCAAGTGTGGTCTGTTGTAGTCAGCTAATGAATATTGACTGCAGTTCTGTGTATATAGTCAGTCCTTACTGCTGAAGCAAAAGACACATCTGCTAAATATTCTTTGACTATTTACTTGACACATGCTGGCAAGTGCAGAGTACACATGAAGGACAAAACTCTGCAACAATTTTGTTTATGGATGCTAAATAACTATTTTGGGAGGTGGAATAAGTAGTTATACTGTCAACAAAGACACGGAGTATGACCATATAGTGGAATAGAGACTAGTGCATTTCTAAACATGAATGGAAGTCGTAGGTGGACCAATTCAGACTGAAATAAGGCACACATTTTTAACAGTGAGAGCGATTAACCATTGGAACACCTTGCTACTCATTGACAATTTTTAAATCAAGATTGGATGTTTTTCTAAAGGATCTGCTCTAGGAATTATTTTGAGGAAATTTAATGACCGGTGTTATACAAGAAGTAAAAGTAGATGATCATAATAGTTCTTTCTGGCCTTGGAACCTGTGAATCTATATGAATTTATAAGCTTAACCTCTTTACAGAAACGTCGGAATTCTTTTTTTTTTTTTTTTTTTGGCTGGGGTGGAAATGGAAATGGGATTAAGTATCAAACAACTCAAATTATCTAAAGTAACTAGTTCACGAGGACCCTAGGCTGTGCCTATCTAACTCTTTCCCATATTTTTATCCATTTATCCATAAAATTTCCTCGCTACTCCCCAGGTTGTATATCCAAAGATCTTATTAGCCCTTGTTGCCACAGCCATGCACTGGGAGTTCCTATTGTGTTGCGTGTTCACTATAACCCCTAAATCCTTTTTAGAGTCACTGCTTTCCAGAATGCAGTCCCCCATTGTGTAGGTATGACCTTTATTCTTTGTTCCTAGATGTTTAACGTTCATATAACTGTGTTTTTAAAAAGCATATTCTGTTTCAATGGGCCCATCTGACCAAACAATCCAGGTCGTTTTGTGTGACTATCCTGTTCTAATAATTATTTACCATTCCACCAATCTGTGTCATCTGCAGATTGTATCCCCAGTGATTGTGTTACCCTACTAGAAACACCCTGATTAGATGGATCTCAAAAAGTAGACATCAATTGGGAACCATTAGCCACTTTTCTTATCCATTTAACGTGTGCTCTATTAATAATGCATAGTGCTAATTTTTATTCAGAATGTTATGCAGTACTAACTCAAATGCCTTACAAAAGTCTAGGCATATTAAATCCACACAGTTTCCTTTATCAACCAAACTTCTGATTGTATTCTTTGATAGGTTTTGTCAACCATAATCTTATTTTGCATAAAACAAGTGCATAATACAGCAGAGGTTTTGTGAAATAGTGTAGGCACCCAGTAATGAGGTGGACTTTGGGTCTTTAAGTTAAATGGCTCTCTTGATCAGTGGTGGGTAATTTGCTGGTGGGTCGCCAGACAGTTTGTTTACATTTGCACAGGCACCCACAGCTCCTTGTGGCTGCGGTTCGCAGTTCCCGGCCAATGGAAGCTGTGGGAAGCAGCGTGGGACGCAGGGACGTGCTAGCTGCCACTTCCCGCAGCTCCCGTTGGCCAGGAACTGTGAACTGAGGCCACTGGTAGCTGCAGGCGGCCGTGTACATGTAAACAACCGTCTGGCCCGCCAGCAGATTACTCTGGCCGGCCACAGGTTGCCCACTACTGCTCTTGATCCTTGTTTAAAACTGGGTTTTTCCTTCATTGACTTTGTGTCTTTCATCTATGATGGGTGATAGTAGATGTGGGGTGTTGTGCAATCATGCTTGTTGGGTTCTGTTTGGTTGGACATGTTAAACTAGCACTAAAATAAATTAACCACAGATAATCATGATTAGTTGGTCAAGATAAAATGGAGATAATCATGGCTCTATAACGAATGGTTTGTTCATTTATCGGGTCATTGAGCTGGGCAGGAAACAGGGATGATCTTAAATCCTAAATTCTTTTCCTCCCAGACCGGGCAATCTTCAATAAGAAAATCTTTCTCGCATATTTTTCAGATACATCTCTTGCTAATGCCTGCAATATTAAGGCTTTTTTTCAGTGTACTATGTAAAGAAAAATGACATGCAAGTAAGTGATACTAGATATCCTCTAAAAGCTTCTAATATGAAGGTAAATAATGTTTATTGGCATTCTGTTTTAAAGGAAGAATAGATTTTGCCTATTGTAACATACAGGGAAAGTGACCTTGCTTAGCATTAGTTTGCATTCTCTGCAGGCAGTTTGAGTTAGGACTGAGAAGAATTGGGAGGGAGATTATCAAATATTCATGAAACTCTTCACGGTTTATTTTAAGTGGCTTTTAAATCCTCTTGCTTTTGGAGAACTTCAGTAGTCCCAAGCCATGTATTTCCAAACCTCTCTCTGCCCTCAGGTTGGCTTGCGAAATCCATTTAAACTTAAGCAAGTCACCTTACCTCCCCATCAGATGGGCTAGGATTTGCCAATTAAATGATCAGTGAGTTTCCCATCAGCATGTCTTATCCCTGAACCCTAGTTGGAAGGCCCCCTCCTGGGACCTGTTTTAGCCAAGTGAGCTTGATGTTTATTTGTCACACTTCTATTTAATAGAGTAGAATACGGTTGAGAGAAGCCTTGTCTCTAAATCCATCATCTTCTAAACATTTGCTGAGCTGGGTTCAGGTTAGCACATCCATTGAGAGGTACCTGACAGTGCAAACTAGGATCTTGAATCTTCAGGTGATGAAGATGCAGTCATGATCTAAAGCAGGCCTGCACAACATACACGGTCCGCGGAGGCTCACTGTGCGGCCTGCGGCGGGATTCAGAAGGTTCTGAGCTGCCCGCAGTGGCGGGGAGCTCAGAGCTCTTTAAATCTCAGCCGCGGCAGGGATTCATAGGGCTCTGGGCTGCCCACGGCTGCGGGGAGCCCAGAGCCCTTTAAATCCCAGCTGCCAGGGCTGGCTTTAGGCCAATTCAACCAATTCCCCTGAATCAGCCCGCCCCTAAGAGGGTCCCACGCCCAACCCCAGTACGGTGTACTGACAAAAGCGAGTACGCTGTACTGGGATGGCCCAGCTTCCCCAGGGGACAATTTAAAAGGCCTGTGGCTCCAAGCAGGGGCTGGAGCCCCAGGCCCTTTAAATTGCCACCAGAGCACCACTGCTGGAGCCCTGGGGTAGGGCTGTGGGGCTCTGGGGGTTATTTAAAAAGTCCGGAGTTCCCGTCGCTTCTACCGCCCCAACCCTTTAAATAGCCACTGGAGCCCCACCACTTCCCCAGTGTTCCTGTGGCTATTTAAAGGGCTGGGGCGGTAGAAGAAGGGGAGCCTCGAGCTCTTTAAATAGCCCCCAGAGCCCTGGGGTAGCGGGGGGAGGGTCTCCAGCTGCCTCTTCTGCCCCGGTCCTTTAAATAGCCCCCGGAGCCCCACCACTTCACCAGGGCTCCCGCAGCTATTTACAGGGCTGGGGCAGAGGAGCCCCAGGCCCTTTAAATAGCCCCTGAGCCCCAGGCTGCTGCTCCTACCCTGGTGGAGGAGGCAGGAGGAGGTGGCACTCACCATACAGGATGGGCTGTACCCCCTGTATCTGCACCAGCTGCCCGCAGCCAACCCCTGCTGCAACTCCTGCTGCGCTCCCTTCCCGCACCAGCCCTGCACCTCCTGCCCTGCCTGCACCAGTTCCTGTCTGCAGCCAGCCCTGCACCCCCTGCCTTGCCTCCAGCCCTGCACCCCCTTCCCTGTCTCCAGCCAACCCTTGCCGCACTCCTTTGTCTCCAGCCCTGCCAAGCCATGACGCACACTCCTGTGGCCCTGCCTGAAGCCAGTCAGCCCAACCCACACCCCGTCTCCAGCCTGCCCCACACCCCTTGCCCAGCCTGCAGCCAGACCCTACCTCCAGCCCCCTCCATCTCCACCTCCAGCCAGCCCCATGTCCACTGGTGCCCTGCAGTTCCCAGGGAAGTAACCCTGCACACCTGCTTCAATGAGGTGGGCAGGGAGCAGCTGGGACCCACACATGTGCACCCTAGCACACCGTCAGGGAGTGGCGGAGCTCATTTCTAGTTCAGACCCATCTTTTTAAAAAAGAAATTTAGGTAGGGTTAACATACATTTGTATTTTCCCGGACATGTCAGGCTTTTTGGTTCTTAAATTGCCATCCGGGAGGAAAATACGGACGTATGGTAACCCTATTGGTACAAAAAATACATACTGTGGCAGAACTTTTTATCGGGAACCAGTTGCTAAGAAATGAAAGGCTTTTTTTTTTACTTTTTCAGTCATCCCTGCCGGGGCCCCGCTGACAATGTTCGAAGTAGGCCCTGCATTTCCTTAAGCCGGCCCTGCCAGCCGCGGCCTGGAATCAAAGGGCTCTGGGCTGTCTGCAGCGGCAGGGAGCCCAGAGCCCTTTAATCCCTGTCGCGGCCCGGATTCAAAGGGCTCTGGGCTGCGCGCAGAGATTCCCGGCTGCAGCTGAGATTTAAAGGGCTCAGGGCTCCCCACCGCCACGGGCAGCCCAGAGCCCTTTGAATCTCGGCGGCGGCTCCAGCGGATGAGGCTGGGGCTGGGATTTAAAGGACTCTGGCTCCCCTCAGCAGCAGTAGCTCTGGGCCCTTTAAATCTTCAGCTGGGAGCCCCTGGTTGATTTAAAATCAAGTATCACCTCCCCATCCCCAACCTTCCTTTTTGGCCCACAGCTGTTTTGGTGGGGTGGCACTGGGGAAGGAGGGTTTGTTTCTGCAGGGCCGGGAGGTCGTGGGTGGGCAGGGTGTTTCTGCTGGGCCTAGGAGTGCGGGGTGTTTCCACTGGGCTGGGAGGTCCTGCGGAGGGGGTGGAGGTTTCCGCGGGGCCGGGGGGTTTCGGCCCTCAGCTGTTTTCTTTGGAGTAATGTGGGCCTCGCCGCTTTACAAGTTGTGCAGGCCTGATCTAAAGGATGCACCTTTGAAATGCTAGGCTTTTGGGAAAAGTAGATGAAATAGCTTCAGAGCTTTGCATAGGAATGTTAAGTTGTGGGGCAGTAGCTAGTGGGAAATGGCATATTTTGTCCTTTCCCATACTATGGCTGCATGGGAAAAGCTCAAAGACCACAGATCAGAAGAGTTCAAGAGTAATAAGGTGCCACTAATAGACATTTGATTAATCTTTCAGCTGCCAGAAATGGCATTTCCTGTGACATTAGTTTATTTAGCTCCCTCTTGGAAGGCTTGTTCATCAGTCTGACATAAGTGCAGATTTCTTAATTCCAGATATGTTACTCATATCACAAATAATGCAGTAAGAATGACTAGCTCTGTCTAAGATGGCACACTGCAACATAAGCTGCTGAGTAATTAATTTGAACCATTGACTAAACAGGCAGTTCTCAAACTGTGGGCCATGACCCTATTTTAATGGGGTTGCCAGGGCTGGCTCATACTTGCTGGGGCCAAAGCCAAAATCCGAGCCCAGTCACCCAGGACCAAAGCCGGAGCCAGAACCCCACCGCCCAGGGCTTCAAAGCTTAAGGGCTTCGGCCCTGGGTGGCAGGGCCCAGGTTACAGGCCCCCTTCCTGGGGCTGAAGCCCTTGGGCTTCAGCTTTGGCCCCCCTGCCCAGGACATTGGGGCTTGGGCTTTGGCCCAATCACCTAGGGCAACTGGGCTCAAGCTTCGGTCCCCCCCTTTGCTGGGGTCATGTAGTTATTTTTGTTGTCAGAAGGGGGTCACAGTGCAATGAAGTTTGAGAAACCCTGGACTAAACTATAAAAAGATTTGCTTTGCTTTGCTTCCTTATTTGAGGCAAAAGAATTACCATGTTACAGTTAACCAATAATTTAGTCTAATCTGATATAGTGGTATTTGACACCACTGCTTCCTTTCTTCCTGCATCAAATATGCTGCTAGCAATCTGAAGAATGGTGTGTGTACACATGCATTCTAGTGGGTAGAGAAGGAGCATTTTTTGCACTGTATGACAATAAGGATTGATGGTCATTGTCGTTCTAGCTAATGTAAATAAAAATTCTGTTCTTTCAAGTGTCTAGTCATTTTTTGGAATCTTAAACTCCTTAGCAGTAATCTATGTTGGTGATTCCATGAATTACTCTAATACACCCTTTAACCTTTTTTGATGGCTGAAAAATTATTCAACTTTCTAATTTCACTGCTATTTTGCTGTATTATGTGAATAGCAAATATCACACAATTGTTGGCCTTTATCATACCGCTTATTATACTCTCTTCTGTTCTTCTGCATTCCAAATTAAAGACAAGCCACTTCTATTTTCTCCATATATGAAAGCATTCCCCTACTGTTTACTCTCATTGCCCTTCCCTAGATATATTCTGTTTCTGTTGTGTCAGAGAGAGGTGGGCCAATGGTAATGACTGAGAACAGAATATGCTACACTAACTACAACACTACTGAGGATGGGATATGCCACACTTTTAGCTATTCAGTGGCTAATAACATCTAAGCAATATCCTGCATTATCCTCGTGATGTTTGTATTCTTTTATTCTTGACCTCTGACTGAAGTTAATGCATATAAATGTCTTGAGGGAGTTCTTGACTGTAGTTTATATCCGTCATTTGAACATATGTACAGTTTAAATGTTTTCTGTATTTACCTGTCAAAACTAGATGGAATAGCTTTTATGGCTCTTTTCTTGGTTCAATGACTAAAATGTCATCCTCCATAAGTTGTCATTTGATTATTCAAACTTCTTTTCTTTGACACTTAAGATCTTGATCATAAAATGTAAGGGAAAAATAATGGAAACAGAGATACAAAATATAGTCTCTTTAAAAAACAATTTTAAGTTTCATAAAAGCTTTCACTTTACTTTTAAACAGATGGGCTTAGGTCATGAACAAGGATTTGGTGCCCCGTGCTTAAAATGCAAGGATAAATGTGAAGGATTTGAACTACACTTCTGGAGGTGAGTACAAGTGTGACTTGGCTAAAATATAAGGCTTAGGGTATGTCTACATCTACAATTTTGCAGCGCTGGTTGTTACAGCTGTATTAGTACAGCTATATAGGGCCAGCGCTGCAGAGTGGCCACACTTACAGCAACCAGCGCTACAAGTGGTGTTAGATGTGGCCACACTGCAGCGCTGTTGGGCGGCTTGCAGGGGCGTTCGGGGAACGCGAGAGCAAACCGCGGGGAAGGAGACCTGCTTGCAGGGGGGTCCGGGGAACGCGAGAGCAAACCGCGGGGAAGCAGGTTCCCCGCGGTGTGCTCTCGCGTTCCCCAAACTCCCCTGCAAGCAGGTCTCCTTCCCCGCGGTTTGCTCCGGTGTTCCCCGAACCCCCCCGCAAGCAGGTCTCCTTCCCCGCGGTTTGCTCTCGCATTCCCCGAACCCCCCCGCAAGCAGGTCTCCTTCCCCGCGGTGTGCTCTCGCGTTCCCCGAACCCCCCCGCAAGCAGGTCTCCTTCCCCGCGGTGTGCTCTCGCGTTCCCCGAACCCCCCTGCAAGCAGGTCTCCTTCCCGGCGGTTTGCTCCGGTGTTCCCCGAACCCCCCCGCAAGCAGGGCTCCTTCCCCGCGGTTTGCTCTCGCGTTCCCCGAACCCCCCTGCAAGCAGGTCTCCTTCCCCGCGGTGTGCTCTCGCGTTCCCCGAACCCCCCTGCAAGCAGGTCTCCTTCCCCGCGGTGTGCTCTCGCGTTCCCCGAACCCCCCTGCAAGCAGGTCTCCTTCCCGGCGGTTTGCTCCGGTGTTCCCCGAACCCCCCCGCAAGCAGGTCTCCTTCCCCGCGGTTTGCTCCGGTGTTCCCCGAACCCCCCGCAAGCAGGCCTCCTTCCCCACGGTGTGCTCCGGTGTTCCCCGAACCCCCCCGCAAGCAGGTCTCCTTCCCCGCGGTTTGCTCTCGCGTTCCCCGAACCCCCCTGCAAGCAGGTCTCCTTCCCCGCGGTTTGCAGGGGGGTTCGGGGAACGCGAGAGCACACCGCGGGGAAGGAGACCTGCTTGGAGGGGGGGTCGGGGAACGCGAGAGCACACCGCGGGGAAGGAGACCTGCTTGATTACCAGAGAGGCTTCCTCAGGTATGCTGGGATACCTGCTTATTCCACGGAGGTCAAGAAAAACGCTGGTGAGTGTCTACACCTGATGACCAGCGCTGCATCACCAGCGCTGGATCCTCTACACCCGAGGTTCGACCGGGTGTACGGCCAGCGCTGCAAACAAGGAGTTGCAGCGCTGGTAATGCCCTGCAGATGTGTACACCTCCTAAGTTGCAGCGCTGTAACCCCCTCACCAGCGCTGCAACTTTGTGGTGTAGACAAGGCCTTAATCCTACAAACGCTCATGCACATACTTAACATCTTGGGTATAAGTACAGTAATGTTGTTGTCTTCAATGAAACTGTTCAAATGCTTTATTGTTAAAGCATATGCTCAAGTGTTTACTGGATGAGGGCAACAATTTGGCAGGTACTGGAGCTGCGCCTTGTAGAGCTGTACAAATAATAGCTTTTTATTTTTATTT
The DNA here is from genome assembly GCF_025201925.1 of Gopherus flavomarginatus. NCBI lineage: Eukaryota > Metazoa > Chordata > Testudines > Testudinidae > Gopherus > Gopherus flavomarginatus. The sequence goes on along the minus strand of NC_066617.1, from coordinate 50,676,427 downwards.
TTCTTGCTGGCTGTTCTTTAAAACCAAATTTTTTTTAGCTTTGTAAAAAATTTGAAGTAAATTTTGAAATGAAAGCCTTTTTGAATGGAAAAATCAAAACTTTTTAAAAAAAGTCTTAAATAAAATGTTTCAGGAGGCAGTTGGAACAATTTTTGGTAAATTCAGCACAAACTCATGAAATGTTTTGCTTAACCTGAATTTTTGAACTGGGGAAGAAAGGAATTTTGTCTGAAAGAATTCACTCCGCTCTAGTGCCTAGCTTCAGGCATGTGAGTGGTCTTCAACAGGGACTATGGGATTACTTTTGTGTTTAAAAATTAGGTTCGTGCTTAAGAATTCTGCTGAATCAAGGCCATAAATAGGAACTCCATTCCTTTATCTTATACAATGAGAGAAATGGGGGAAAAAAACCAAAAAACTTTGTTTTAATAACAAAATGTGTTGTGCCCCTGCTTCCAACAAAATACATAAGCATTTGTCTGAAATCAGCAGTAGTTAAAATATTAATTTACGTTGAAATTGAGTTAATGTTTGTGTAGTATTATACAATTGCTAGCTTAACTTTTGCCATGTTCATGTAATTTATTTGAAATATTTTTTGAACTTTGCTGGTATGCTGTTCCTGAATCCAAGATTTGGCTATTGCCTTTATCTTCTCTGTAATAAACAGATAGTGGCTTGTTAGTGCTTTGAGGCTTTGTATAGCATTATTATTCTGTAGTTCTCCTGCTCAGCAAAAAAAACTTCCACTTCTCCCATATGTCATTTCCACCACCTGCGCCCAGAAACCGGAGTCTGGGTTCTACTAAAGCCTGACTACACTTAAATTTTACTAGTATAACATTGTCGGTTAGGAATGTGGATTTTTCTTAACTGAAATAGTTACACTGGTAAAAGCCCTAGTTTGGATGCAGAATACCGGTCTTGCATCAATATAGTTTAGTCTGCTTCTTGAACTGAAATAAGTGCTTATGCTAACATAGCTTTTATACATATATCACTGGGTGGGTCTCTAGGGTAGACAAGGTCTCGGACACATCCACTCTATTTAGACATTCTACTGCAGCAGAGATTAAACTCAGTCTGCTGGATTCTGGATCCAAACTAGGGCTTTTACCTGTGTAACTATTTCAGTATATTGCCCCTAACTGCTGACCCATCCTTCCTCTCTTGAATCTTCTTAAAAGTGAAGCAAGTAGTCTGTAAAGTGAATCATGTTGCATAAATGGGTACTGAAGGAAAAGAAAAAGTCCAGGTTTTAATGATAAAGGAAATGCAGACCTCTGAGTATGTGTCGCAGCAGCTCATCAGTCAAGAGGAAGAAACACACCTGAAAATCCATTCAGTTGATCATACTAGTTTGAAGTAAAAATGCTCTTATTTTAAATAGGATGTAACCACAAATGGACAAAACCTTAACCCAATCAGCTTTTCATTTATGTTAACCTTGAATCTACTAGTTATCTTTTCACTGAGACAAGAGAATGTGGGCAACAGGAGTGGTGAGGATTGCAGTCTGAGTTGCTGTTAAGGTTGGGAGGCTTAAACTTGATCTCTGAACCCAACAACTCTGTTTTATTCTGCTTGGATGTTTTTAACATCTGTCTGCTCTACTGTCTGAATACATTTGACATGATACCAGTGTAGCACTACCCTCTACTGGATGGAATTGAATCTGCTCTCCAGTGTTTCAGTTTTAATTGGCTTCCCTTGGTTTCTTGTGCAAGGGTTCCCAAACTTTTTGCTGTGACCCCATTGTAATTAATTCCTCCCAGGACCCCAGACAGCATGGAGGATACCATTTTTGAAGAGCATAATAGCATCCTCCACACAGCATGACCTTGGATGCCCATACTGTGAGGTCATGCCACATAGAGGATGCCATATTGCTCTACAAAATGGCATCTTCTGCACAACATGACCTTGTATGTGTGGTATTTGCAAGCTCACACTGTGTGGAGGATGCCATTTTGTAGAGCAAAGTGGTATCCTCCATGCATCATGATCTTGTGCGCACCATACATAAGAAGTCACATTGTGAAGAGCAAAATGATATCCTCCACATACTAGGGATTGCAGCCACCCCAGCTGCTGATGGTATGACCATAGTTTGGAAACCCCTGCTGTAGTGGCAGGCCTGAAAACGATATAACATGCTTCAAAGAGCTGCTGGGGATTCTCCTTATGTTTGTGTGAAAGACCCCATAGGCTTTCTGGAGAACAAGACTGAGATTTGTGGCAGGCCATTTCCTTTGTGTGCAACAGACCAGGTTTGGAAACTATAAGCCTCTTTCTATCCAGAGCACAGGATGTCTTGGGAGACAGAGGTGAAAGGATCTATGTCATAAATAGGGCCTCGTGTATGGTATGATTGTGAAGCCATGTAACTACAGGTTATTTTTGAATTGCTGCAGAACTATTTGGAAGTCTAAGCTTTTAAAAAAAAAACTGTCTAGGCTTCAAGGTTATAACAACTAAGTGTAAGTCAATGTAGTAGTGTCTGCAAATAGCCTATAACAATACTCTGTGTGGCAGGGATGCACTCACTTCTTCTCAGTGGAGTATAATACTGTAGTCTTAAGACTTCAGAATTGTCCACAACACTTATTTTTCTCAGAGCAGTTTAGCGTTATCAGGCTAATTGTTTTGGGTTTTTGTTTTTGTTTTGGCATGTCTGAACCACTATCACTGTCAGGGTTTTTCTTTTTAAGAGAGAACCATTAAAAACCCTAGGTAAAATAAAGACTTAAAAACTGTTAAAGTAAGGCAGCATGGAATCTACTGTTCAAATTAAAGTATGGTGTGAATTGATGCTAGACTCATTACTGCAGGATTTTGCCACTCCTGGAAGGCAAGGAAATTGTGTTGAAATGCAGACTTCTATAAACTTGGAAAAAAAACCCTGCAAGGGGGAAAAAACTTTATACACTGAGCGGCGTTCTCTTCTACAGCACTGCTTCTCAACCAGGGATGGGGGACATGAGCAAGGGTGAAAGTAATTTACAGGACTTACCGGTACTGCCGGAGTCCTGAGGGGGGCGTGGCCTCATCTGGAAGAGGCGTGGCCTCTCAAGATTTAAAGGCCCTGGCGAACCAGCTGTGGTTGGGAGACCCAGAGCCTTTAAATCAACCAGGGGCTCCCAGCCGCAGAGGTGGCTGGGAGCCCCCCCGGGGCCCAGGGGCAAATTAAAGGGCCCGGGACTCTGGCTGCCAGGGGGAACCCCAAGCTTTGTGGGGCTGGAGCAGGGATTTAAAGGGCCCAGAGCTCCTGCCGTTGAGGGAAGCCCGGAGCCCTTTAAATCCTGGCCCCAGCCCTGCTGCCAGAGCCGCAGCCAGGATTTAAAGGGCTCTGGGCTGCCTGCAGCCACGGGGAGCTCTGAGCCCTTTAAATCTCAGCCGTGGCTGGGATTTAAAGGGCTCTCAGAGCCCTTTCAATCCCCACCATGGAAGTCGATGTGGTCCAGCACGGCGTACTGGCTCTTGCTGGTACGCCGTACTGGACCGCACCGGGTTACTTTCACCTCTGGGCATGAGCTGGTTTCAGGAAGTCTGCCAAGACTCGGGCTCCAGCCTCGGGTGGCAGGACTTGGGGAGGTAGCGCCATCTCCACCCCCAACTCACCCCAGCAGGCCACCCAGCCTGTCTGGGTTGAGGAGGGATGCAACTAAAATTTTCAAAATGACTGCAGTAGAAAGATCTTTCCCTGCTGTCAGAAGGGGTTGCCTCACAGCCATTGACTCCACAAGCAGGCAGCAACTAGCCAAGGAGACGCACCACTGCTCTGTCCTGCTCCATCAGCACTTCAGGGAGCAGGGCCAAATGGAAAGGAGAAATTAGGAGGAGGGGGGTATGTGGTGCTCTAGTTGGGGTCTGCAGGTTTGTCTATTTATGTTTTAGGGATCCCGCTCTCCCAGTGCTCTGCCACGACCACAGAAGCCACGTTAAGGCTTTGCTGAGGCTTGCCAGTGTAGAGGCTTGCCAGTGTAGACTAGCCCTTACAGTATGATCACATACTTTCCCACTAGATGGGAGCGTTAGACTGGAGTCATGAAATGTAACCTATTACAAGCAGCAGGGAATGTTCTGACTTGCCTTTTGAAATGCAATCTGAGGCCTGGTCTACACTACGCGTTTAAACCGATTTTAGCAGCGTTAAACCGATTTAACGCTGCACCTGTCCACACTATGAGGCCCTTTATATCAATAGAAAGGGCTCTTTACATCGGTTTCTGTACTCCTCCCCGACGAGAGGAGTAGCGCTAAAATCAGTATTACCATATCGGATTAGGGCTAGTGTGGCCGCAAATCGACGGTATTGGCCTCCGAGCGGTATCCCACAGTGCACCACTGTGACCTCTCTGGACAGCAGTCTGAACTCGGATGCAGTGGCCAGGTATACAGGAAAAGCCCCGCAAACTTTTGAATTTCATTTCCTGTTTGGCCAGCATGGAGCTCTGATCAGCACAGGTGACCACACAGAGCTCATCAGCACAGGTAGCAATGCAGTCTCCTGAGAATCGAAAAAGGGCTCCAGCATGGACCGCACGGGAGGTACTGGATCTGATCACTATATGGGGAGAGGATTCAGTGCTAACAGAACTCCGTTCCAAAAGACGAAATGAGAAAATATTTGAAAAAATTTCCAAGGCTATGATGGAAAAAGGCCACACCAGGGACTCCATGCAGTGCAGAGTGAAAGTTAAGGAGCTCAGATAAGCCTACCAGAAAATCAAAGCAGCAAACGAAATGTCCGGGTCAGGGCCAAAACATGCCGCTTCTATGCTGAGCTGCATGCAATTTTAGGGGGCTGTGCCACCACTACCCCACCCCTGTCCGTGGATTCCGAGGTGGGGGTTGTAATCTCAACCATGGCTGAGGATTCTGCGGAGGGGGAGGAGGAGGAGGAGGAAGAGGAGGACGACCTTGCAGCAAGCACGCAGCACTCCATTAGCCCCAACAGCCAGGAGCTTTTTGTGACCCAGACGGAATTGCCCTCCCAAGCCACTAACCCAGACAGTGAAGCCATGGAAGCGACCTCTGGTGAGTGTACCTTTTGTAAATATAAAACATGGTTTAAAAGCAAGCGTTTTTTAATGATTGATTTGCCATGAGAGCTTGGGATGCATTGGCGGCCAGTAAAGTTAATGGAAAAGTTTTGTTAACATGTCTGGGATGGAGCAGAAATCCTCCAGGGACATCTCCATGAAGCACTCCTGGAGGTACTCCAAAACCCTTTGCAGAAGGTTTCTGGGCAGGGCAGCCTTGTTCCGTCCACCATGGTAGGACACTTTACCACGCCATGCATGTAGGAAGTAATCGGGTATCATTGCATAACAAAGCATAGCTGCATATGGTCCCAGTGATTGCTGGCATTCAAGAAACATCTGTTCTTTATCTCGCTCTTTTATCCTCAGCAGAGTGATATCGTTCATGGTAACCTGGTTGAAATTAAGGAATTTAATTAAAGGGACAGAGATGGTCATTTTCCTGCTGGGCTGTTGCTTAAAAGAAATCCTTCCTTGCACGTAGCCAAGCAGGGGGAGGGGAGAAAGGATAGCGCTGAGCTTTTTTGCATTTGGCTAGCAGGAATCTTCCCAGCTACCAACCACACGGTGGGGGAGGGGGGAAGGGGGTTGATTAGCAGTAATCTTCCATGATACCAGCCATGCGGTGGGGGGAGGGGTAAAGCAATCATCCTAGAGAATTGGATGGTGGGGGGTTGGCTTCTGTTGCTGCATGTTAACAGGGAAGAAGCATCAGAGGGCACTGTGTATATGAAGGCTGGAGAAGCCGAAAGACAATGGTTTACCATGGCTGCATGCAAGCTGAATTCTGCTGCCTGTACCTGCGTCTGTGAGATCTGTAACACTACAGCCGCAGGCACTCAATATTAAGATGCAAAATGCGACCTTTGTAGTGAAATCACATGTGCTATGTAAGGTAAATGGTGTTGTTCACTGTGAAAGAGTATAACCATTGTTCTGTAAAATATCTTTTTAAATACTTCTCTCCCTTTTTTCTCTCCCTCATGCAGCTGCACATTTTTCAAGCCTCCCTACTCCATCCCAAAGGCTATCTCAGATAAGGTGGAGGAAAAAAAAGACGCGAGACGAAATGTTCTCGAAAATCATGGAAGTAACCCGCAATGAAAGAGCTCATCTGAATGAGTGGAAGGACGTGGTATCAAATTACAGGAAAGATGCCAGTGAACGTGAGGACAGGAGGGACTAACGTGAGGAGAGGAGAGACACTCGAGCTGAGAGGTGGCGGCAGGAAGATCAGCGGTGGCGGGATGCAACGCTGGAGCTGCTGCATAATCAAACTAATATCCTCCGACGTCTGGTGGATCTTCAGGAAGAGCAGCGGGGTCACAGAGTGCCGCTGCAGCCCCTGTGTAACCACCCTCACCACTCACCGTGTTCCATATCTTCCTCACTCAGACATGTAAGAACGTGTGGGGGAAGGCTTTGTGTACCCGCCCACTCCACCCCCGTGGACATTCCAACCAAAAGGCTGTCATTACATTGAAATGTGTTTAATAGCCTTTTCCTTCCCTCCTATCCTCCTCCCAAACCACACCCGGGATACCTTATCAGTTCTCTGCCTCTTTTTATAATTACTTTTTAATAATAAATGCATGATTTTTAAACGATAGTGACTTTATTTCCTTAAGCAAGCTGTAATCGAAGGAGGAGGGTGGGTTGCTTACAAGGAAGGAGTCAATCAAGGGTGGGGGAGTTCATGAAGGGGAAACAAACACAGCAGTCACACGGTACCCTGGCCCATGATGAAACTTGTTTTCAAAGCTTCTCTGATGCGCACCGCTTCGTGGTGTGCTCTTCTAATCGTCCTGGTGTCTGGCTGCGCGTAATCAGCTGCCAGGTGATTTGCCTCAGCCTCCCACTCTGCCATAAAGGTCTCCCCCTTACTCTCACAGAGATTGTGGAGCACACAGCAAGCAGCAATAACAAAGAGGACATTGGTTTGGCTGAGGTCTGAGCGAGTCAGTAACGTGCGCCAGCGCGCCCTTAAACAGCCAAATGCACATTCTACCACCATCCTGCACTTGCTCAGCCTGTTGTTGAACAGCTCCTGACAACTGTCCAGGCTGCCTGTGTATGGCTTCATGAGCCATGGCATCAAGGGGTAGGCTGGGTCACCCAGGATAACTATAGGCATTTCAACATCCCCAACTGTTATTTTCTGGTCTGGGAAGTAATTCCCTTGCTGCAGCAGTTTACACAGAGCAGTGCTTCTGAAGACACGAGCGTCATGAACCCTTCCTGGCCATCCCACGTGGATGTTGGTGAAACGTCCCTTGTGATCCACCAGTGCTTGCAGCACCATTGAAAAGTACCCCTTGCGGTTTACGTACTGGGTGCCCTGGTGCTCCGGCGCCAAGATAGGGATATGGGTTCCATCTGTCGCCCCCCCCCCCCCCACAGTTAGGGAATCCCATTGGAGCAAAGCCATCCACTATGACCTGCACGTTTCCCAGAGTAACAACCTTTCATAGCAGCAGCTTAATGATTGCTTTGGCTACTTGCATCACAGCAGCCCCCACAGTAGATTTGCCCATTCCAAATTGATTCCCGACTGACCGGTAGCTGTCTGGCGTTGCAAGCTTCCAGAGGGCTATTGCCACTCATTTCTCCACTGTAAGGGCTGCTCTCATCTTGGTATTATGGCATTTCAGGGCAGGGGAAAGCAAGTCACAAAGTTCCATGAAAGTGCCCTTACGCATGCGAAAGTTTCGCAGCCACTGGGAATCGTCCCACACGTGCAAAACTATGCGGTCCCACCAGTCTGTGCTTGTTTCCCAGGCCCAAAATCGGCGTTCATTGGCTAGAACCTGCCCCATTACCAACAGGATTTCCAAAGCGCAGGGGCCCATGGTTTGAGAGAATTCTATGTCCATGTCCTCATCACTCTCGTCGCCGCGCTGCCGTAGCTGCCGCCGCCTCCTCGCCTGGCTTTGCAGGTCCCGGTTCAGCATAGACTGCACGAGAATGCGCGAGGTGTTTACAACGTCCACTATTGCGGTATTGATCTGAGCAGGGTCCATGCTTGCTGTGCTATGGCGTTTGCACAGTTCACCTAGGAAAAAAGGTGCAAAATGGTTGTCTGCTGCTTTCACGAAGGGAGGAGTGAGGCTGTACCCAGAACCACCCTCGACAATGATTTTTGCCCCATCAGGCACTGGGCTCTCAACCCAGAGTTCCAAGGGGCGGGGGAGACTGTGGGGAACTATGGGATAGGTACGGGATAGCTACCCACAGTGCAACACTCCAGAAATCGACGCTAGCCTCGGACCATGGACGCACACTATCAAATTAATGTGCTTAGTGTGGCTACGTGCACTCGACTTTATATAATCTGTTTTACAAAACCGGTTTATGTAAAATCGGAATAATCCCATAGTGTAGACATACCCTGAGAATTCACAATGCCCTGTGAATATGAAAAGATACGAATAGCCTGTGAAGTTCACAAAAAAGCTATTTGGACCAGTAGTTTCCTCCAGGTCATCTAACCCTTCAGCACCTGGTACAGCCTAGGGTGGGAAATATGGTAATTTAAGCCACATTTCATATCTTCTCTCATTCTGGGGCCAAAAGGCAGATCCTTAAGCACATCTTGCAGCTGCCCTGAGGAGGTTTTAAATTGCACTGGCTCCAAGGGGCTATACCAGTAGAAGGGGAACTTTAGGATTTTCTTCAAGACCCTTTTCCACTCGGCTTACCCAGAACACCTCATCCAGTTCTGGGAGAACATTTCATCTTGTTTTCTTGGATCCAAAAACTTTTAGTCACTCATGTTACTTTAATTAGGCACGTAACAGCTCTATGCCCAGATTGGCCAGGCCCAGACATGGGATTTGCATACAAGGTGATACCATAATACCAAATCACCTGTCACACTGCACTGTTTATATAGATTTTTCTTAGCTCAGAACATCTATTCTTGAATTTAAATGGTTTGGACACTGGGCAGATTGTGTGATAACTGCTTATGTCCTTGCCTTATCTACAGTTCAAGCTTATCTGTTCAGGGTGTTCACATTTATCTCAACTAGCCTGAAAACACTATCTCTAGCACACAGCCTGTCACACCATTGTTTATAGTCTAACCTTGCACTCAAGTTTACTCATGGGTTGCTGGACTCAAGAGACTTTTGGGGTGTTGGACTTTTGGGACTTTAGGTGATTTTTTGTGTTGCTGGACTTAAGACCCTAAGGGGAAAAGGATACTGCCAAACTTGCTTGGGGATGGGTCTTTTTCTCATGGCTTGTGTTATGAATCCTGTTTGTGGTGTTTCTCCAACATAATGTCGTATTGTTTCCCTCCTTTATTAAAAGGATTTTGCTACCCCAAATAAATAAATAAATAAAAATTCTGTGCCTACAGGGGGAAGAGGTTTGGAGTACCTGTATGCCCTTTGTACTGAAGGCCAGGACCCTGAGATTTAGGGCTGTTAAACCAAACCTGTGCTAGTGAGGGGAAGGAGAGGGCATGCTATGGAACTCTTCTTGGGCAGCTGAATCTGCCAGCTTCATGTCTGCTCTGTGCCAGGAGCCAGCACAAAATGGATGTGGTAAAAATGAGAATGTGGCCCAGAATTGTATTAAAAGGTCAGCTGTCTCAGCTTCTTCAGTCCCCATCTTTCCCTCCACCCCATCCTAACACACACATCCAGGAAGGGGGAAGGTGCTGGCAGAGGCACTGAACCTGTCCTTCATGAATTTTTAATTTTGTTTTGAGCTAATAAACCCATCCTTTATCCCCTGAGAGTAGAAGGGAAGGGAAAACACTTTCTGCAACATGTAGATCTGGTGGAAAGTATAAGAAAGAAGCTGATTTCCATTCCTCATGCCTCCACTCCCAAGCATACACACTGTAAGTGCTGTTGCCAGCTCAAGGATTAGAATCATAGGGTTGGAAGAGACCTCAGGAGGTCATTTAGTCTAACTCCCTGCTCAAAGCAGGACCAACACCAACTAAATCATCCCAACCAGGGCTTTGTCAAGCACCACCTCCCTAGGTAACCCACTCCAGTGCTTCACCACCCCCCTACTGAAATAATTTTTCCTAATATCCAACCTATGCCTCCTCCACTGCAACCTAAGACCATTGCACCTTGTTCTGTCATCTGCCATCACTGAGAACAGCCTAGCTCCATCCTCTTTGGAACCCCTCTTCAGGTAGTTGAAGGCTGCTATCAAATCCCCTCTCACTCTTCTTTTCTGCAGACTAAACAAGCCCTGTTCCCTCAGCCTTTCCTCATAAGTCATGTGCCCCACTCCCCATTTTTGTTGCCCTCCGCTGGACTTTCTCCAATTTGTCCACATCCTTTCTGTAGTGGGGGGCCCAGAACTGGACACAGTACTCCAGGTGTGGCCTCACCAGTGTCGAACAGAGGGGAATAATCACTTCCCTTGATCTGCTGGCAGTGCTTCCACTAATGCAGCCCAATATGCCATTAGCCTTCTTGGCAACAAGGGCACACTGCTGACTCATATTCAGCGTCTTGTCCACTGTAATCCCCAGGTTCTCTTCTGCAGAACTGCCACTTAGTCAGTCGGTCCCCAGCCTGTAGTGGTGCATGGGATTCTTCTGTCCTAAGCGCAGGACTCTGCACTTGTCCTTCTTGAACCTCATAAGATTTTTTTTGGCCCAATCCTCCAATTTGTCTAGGTCACTCTGGACCCTGTCCCTACTCTCCAGCGAATCTCCCTCTTCCCGCACGAACTTGCTGAGGGTGCAAATCCATCCCATCATCCAGATCATTTAACTGAACAAAACCGGCCCCAGGACCAACCCCTGGGGCACTCGGCTTTATACCAGCTACCAACTAAACATCGAGCCATTGTCACTACCCACTGAGCCCGACAATGTAGCCAGCTTTCTATCCACCTTATAGTCCTTTCATCCAATCCATACTTCTTTAACTTGCTGGCAAGAATACTGTGGGAGACCATGTAAAAAGCTTTGCTAAAGCCAAGGTATATCACATCCACTGCTTTCCGCATATCCACAGAGCCAGTTATCTCCTCATAGAAGGCAATCAGGTTGGTCAGGCATGACTTGCCCTTTGTGATCCCATGGTCACTGTTCCTGATCACCTTCCTCTCCTCCAAGTGCTTGAAAATGGATTCCTTGAGGACCTGCTCTGTGATCTTTCCAGGGACTGAAGTGAGGCTGACTGGTTTGTAGTTCCTTCTCCTTCTCCTTCTTCCCTTTTTTTAAAGATAGGCACTGTATTTGCCTTTTTCCAGTCATCCAGGACCTCCCCCAGTCACCACGAGTTTTCAAAAATAATGGCCAATGGCTCTGCAATAGGGTGGATTTGATTTTAAATCATATTGATTTTTAAATCATCATTTAAATCACTGGTAAGGAAGACTCGATTTAATCATGGATTTCTACATGAAAGTGCATTCTTGTTGGTTGTTATAACCTTAATACATATTCTTCACAACTCAGAGATAGATGTAGATTTCATTTTTAGAAGGTACACACTATACATTTTTAAAGTGATTTATTTTGAAAACTTTTCAGATTCATTTTACAGTTATATCAGAAAATGAGTGATTGTTTGCTTATTTCATTTACCAAAAGTAATTTAAGCAAATAATTCACCTCCCAATGACTTCATAAATATCTCCACTTCAACAGGTTAATTAATGATTAATATTTGGAGGATTTTCTTGCCATGCTGTATTAGGGGGAGAATATCACCAGACAGACATTTAAGTTGTTTCATTTAACTAAAACAATATTGTGTATTCTGGATTTCTTTCTTCAACAGCAAACTTATAATATTTTAACAAAACAAGCATATGAATTTTTGAATTTAGTTAAACATTAAAGTTTTTAAAATCAGGTTTGTTTTTGTTTTTAACTACTATAGTTGAATAATTTTTTTCTTTAATATTTCAAAGTGACTGTCAACCAGGTTAACATGAGAAACTTAAAATATTAGCTTCTGCAGCTAACTCAGTCATCTTCACCTTCATTTTCCTGTTTGTATCTAGAAAAGAAAAACAAGTTTTCCTGCTTTTTCAGGTCCCAAACAATTTCTCAATTTGGAATGAATTAGTCCAGAGGAAGAAAATATTCTTTCTGCACAGTCAGAAGAAGCTAGTGCTGTTAAAAGTGAGATTATCACTTGAACAGTCTCTGAATCCAAGTCCTTAAGTGACCTCCATCAGTTCACTGGTGTGACTTTTTCGTTAAAACATAATCAGCAAACATTATATTTCTTGAATGGTTCACCCTTAGGTCTGAAGTTTACTATAGTTGGCATTGCGGAGGGATGATTGCTGGATGTCCATGTCATAGCCAACTCCTCTTCTTCAGTAGTTAAGGTTTGACCCTAGTACCAAGTATTGAGAATATTTGCAAGAAAATGAGCTGGAGATAGTGCTTGGCCCATTCGTTATTTTAATGCTTGTAATTTAACTCTGTCATTGCGTATTTCTTTATAAGATCTCATTCATTTCCTTCCAAATGTCAACAGCATCAGCAATAAAACTGCTATTTCCCTGCATTTTGTTCAAAGCTACAAAAATAGGCTTCAGGGTACTCAGCATGTGTTCAGTATTTCCCTTAAGCCCAATGTTGAGAACTTTGGCTGTGACAGTGCCATCTATTTTTTTTTCTTGATTTTGTTCACAAACTATCATCAGATTTGGCCTGTTCTTGACATAGTGCTCAAAACAGTCCACTACTGAGTTCCATCGCACGTCTTGTGGAAGAGTTAGCTTGGTTCCTCCCACTTTTTTCAGAGTAGCTGTTGCAAAGTGGTTGTTTCGGAAGTATTTTGCAATTTCAACAACATTAGCCTTTACAGCAACTCACTTAAAGTCATCCCGGTTGACGTTCTTTTGTTGTTACATTGCTGATCAATTAGAGAATACGCTTGTTTAAAGTTGCGCAATGCTCCCTTATAACATTGTTTGGCAGCCGCCTGCTTTGATCACAGCTTGCAGAAAGAGCAGCGCATTGGAGCTAGCTAGTGGGGGCTTGGAACCAGAGTGGACCGGCAGCCCCCCATCAGCTCTGCATCCTCCTAAGTTCCTTGTGCAGCAGCCACCCAGCAGGCTATCGACTACCGGACAGTTCAGCTGTCCCTCCCCCCACTGACCTGTGCAGCTCCTGCCGTCTGCCTTGGAGCTGCTCCTGGGAGCTTCCTGCTTGCTGTGCAAGGGGTGGGGGGGAAAAAGGGGTGCTAATGTCAGGGTGTCCTGCTCCCCCCCAGCTCCTGCACCCCACCCCTGTACCCCCATCTCCAAAGAGCGGGGGTGGTACATGACAGGGCTGCGGATGGAGGGAGCTTGCTGGCAGCAGCTGCTGTCTCAATCTTCTGATCTACTTAAAAAGGCAAGGTACTTAGAGTGGGGTCAGCGTACTTAAAGGGGCAATGCGAGTGTCTGTCTCTCTCTCACATGGTGTGTGTCTCTGTCTCTCTCTGCCATGCTGTCTCCCCTTCCTCCATTCATGCTGCCTTGTAAAGTGTGAGGCTACATTAACAAGAATGTGTTAACCCTTGAGGGCACAGCAGAGTACTAGTTCACCATTTAGCAGTAAGGCATTCCCTGGGAATGAATATATATATATAATAGATTATAGTCTTTTGTCTGGTGGAAAAAAATTTCCTTGGAACCTAACACCACCCCCCACCCACCCATTTACATTAATTCTTATGGGGAAATTGGATTCAGTTAACATCGTTTCGCTTAAAGTAGCATTCTTTAGGAACGTAACTACATAACGACATCGTTAAGCAAGGAATTACTGTATTTCTGGAGCAGTGAAGTCTTTGGCTAGGTGCAACCATATGTTATTAGCTTGGGACTCTCTTCTAAATTTCTTCTCATCTTGGATACATTTGCAGCATTGTCTGTGACCAAGCTGCATACTAAACATTTGAGTTTTTTTCACAGTTTGTTATAGCTTTTACTGCTACTTCTTGTTAGTATTCTGCTGTGTGTGCATTTTCTGATGTATCAATTGTTTCTGTAAGGTAGATATTCCCTTCTTCTGTTGTCACACAAGCACATACAACAGGATCATTGTAGATATTGCTCCACCCTTAAGACTCAGGTTAACAATTTCACCCTCTAGACTTTTTGCACATAGCTCAATTTCTCTTTCATACACTCTATGCAGCAATTTGCCTGCAATATCCGCTCTGTTGGGTGGACTATATCCTTGTCTTAATGACTGAACCATGTTGTTGAAGTGTGGGTTCTCAATCATACAGAAAGGAGAGTTTGTTGCATAAATAAAGCGGGCATTTTTTTCATCAGTTTTTGTAATCTGCTGGTTCTTATCACAAACTTATCTATGATTTGTGGATGATGGAGATTTTTTTTTCTACACGTGATATACTGTGGCTATGTGACATACTGAAATACCATCATTGGCAGATAACTCTGAAACTATAGAAAACGATGGTGATCTTGAAGGTGGATAGTCTTCAGAATCCTGCATGTTGAGGATAGTTTCTCCTAAACAAAATAAGTCAATGCAATTACTTAATTAGCAGTATGGTAATAATAACTTAGTATTACTCATTGTATTCACTGCTATTTATATTTTATCACAACTGCATCTAAAATGATAGTAGCATAGAGTAACAACTATATGTTTTGCTCAAACATGAGAATTCAAGAATAGTCCAGAAGGAAGATAGGCAGTCCTTATGAAGTATGAAATAAAAAAGTTTACCAACCTGAAGATCCTGCATGTTCAAACATGTTCCTTTCATCATCTTCAACGCAGCTTCCTCCTGAGAAGGAACACCTCTTCTTTGAGTGATTGTTCATGTCCATTCCAACCAGGTGTGTGTGTGCCACGTACATGCCAGCCAGAAGATTTTCCCTTAGCAGAGTCCATAGGGTTGGCCTGGGTGCCTCGGCACCAGCCACAATGCCAAATCCCCCATCAGCACCTGCACCGCAGCTCATGTACCATGTGCCAAGGGACCCCAAATGGGCTGAGGGTAGCATGCAGGGTCCGCTACTGGTCCTCTCATCCTCGAGAACAACCGTATTCTCCAGCAGCTACTGAGATGGGCCACTCAAAGCCTGGGGATACAGGCCAAGGAGGTGGAGGAGGAATTGGACCCTGCTGTGGACATCCTCTTTCCCTCCGGCCCATCCAGGGTTGCTCTGCCACTGATAAAAACAGTAGTGGACACGTCCAAAAATCTGTGGCAGACCCCCGCTTCTCTGGCCCCTATGGCCAAGAAAACCGAACAGTGCTACTTCGTACTGTCTGAACTAGTTGAATATACTGAAATGAAGAAAACATTTACTCAGCACCAGAACAGGCTGCTGCTGTCAAAACTGATGCAGCACTTCAAGAAACACTGGGTCCAGGTGCTGAGCCAGTGACTTCCACCAGTTCTGTGATTTGGGTTTCTTTGCAGCTTTGGCAGCAAACGTACTGCTTCATATTTTTATTTTTACATGATCTTAATAGTTTACAGTGACTTTAGGCCTTAACATAGGTCATCATTATTTCAATTTTAATTTTAAATATAGGTTTATTCTTAGAAATAAACCTGTATTTACATTAAATCCTAACATTTTATTTAAATAAAAATATCAATTTTTTAAAAAATTATTGATTTTTATCCATGGTGGGTTTTCTTCTATGGTCAGAAGGGTGATCCGATGGATGGAGTATACTTGGACTCTCAAAGTCTTTGACAAGATCCCTCACCAATGGTTCTTAAGCAAAGTAAGCCGTCATGAGATAGGAGGGGATGTCCTCTTGTGGTACTGCACCCCATATTCTTCACAATGATATTATAATATGATTTATGGCATAATTCTGATGTATTTTATGCAAGATAGGTCATGAGATCATTGGAAAGGTTATGATTTACTGAATATAGTTATCCTATTTATATATGTATCATTTTTGTATCTGAAGTTAGGAATATTGACTCTGTATCTGTACCAAAATGTGTTTACACCTGGGGAACACCCATTAGGCAAAAAACCTGTCAATCTAGATGGCTGACTAGGAAGGGCCCATTCAAGTTAACAAACCATTAGGGAGAACAATAGGCTTTAGAACCGGGGTTCTCAAACTGGGGGTCAGGACCCCTCAGGGGGTCATGAGGTCATTACATGGGGGGGTCGCAAGCTGTCAGCCCCAAACCTTTCTTGCCTCCAGCATTTATAATGGTGTTAAATATATAGAAGTGTTTTAATTTATAAGGGGGGGGGTCACACTCAGAGGCTTGCGATGTGAAAGGGATCGCCAGTAAAAAAAGAGTTTGAGACCCACTGCCTTTGAAGGAGCTTATTTCCCACCTGAGGGTCTTCCTGAGGATGCTACAAATGCCTCCGAGCAATGGCTGCTGTGGCACTACAGGGACATGTAACCAGGTCACCTGGTACTGGACTCCATCTTGGAATACCAGTGTTTTTCCACTGGCATGGGAACCAAGCTTTGAGACAGAGTTCTTGCCATATGCAAAAGCTATTTAAGGCAGGGGAGTGACATCAGCGTGGTTCTTTCCAGGAGTCTCTTTGGGCAGGGAGTCAGTAAACACCTGAGGAACAAAGACTGAACTGGGGGGAGGAGGGGTCCTAAAGTGATTTTTAGCCTGTGAAAGGAACACGTGGGGTTTTTTAACTGTAAGCAAGTGCAGCTGGCCCCTTAAGAATCTCTGTAGCTTGCTTGAATCACCATTTAGAGTGAGAATTGCTATTCATATCCAATCTAGAAGAAAAGCTGGATATGAGTCAACAATGTGCCATTGTTGTCAAGAAGGCCAATGGAGTTTTGGTCCTCATTAGTAGGAGCACTGCCAGCAGATCGAGGGAAGAGGATTATTCTTCTCTCTTTGGCACTGGTGAGGCCACATCTGGAGTACTGCATCCAGTTTTGGCCTCTCCACTACAGAAAGGATGTGCACAAATTGAAGAGAGTCCAGTGGAGGGCAACAGAAATGATTAAGGGACTGGGGCACTTGATTTATGAGGAGAGGCTGAGGGAACTGATCTATAAAATCATGAATGGTATGGAGAATGAATAAGGAAGTGTTATGTACCCTTTCACATAACATAAGAACCAGGGATCATCCAATGAAATTAATAGACAGCAGGTTTAAAACAAATATAATGAAGTTCTTCACACAACACACAGGGGATGTTGTAAAGGCCACAGTTCTTTGAACAGGGTACAAAAAGAGATCTAGATAAGTTCATGTTGGATAGGTTCTATCAGTGGCTATTAGCCAAGATGGTCAGGGACAGGACCCCAGGCTTTGGGTGTCCCTAAACCTCTGACTGCCAGAAGCTATGACTGGATGACGGGAGGGATCACTCGATAAATTTTCCCGTTTCATTTGTTCCCTCGGAAGCATCTGGCACTGGTCACTGTCAGAAGACAGGATGCTGGGCTAGATGGACCACTGGTCTAATCCAGTATGGCGATTCTTATGTTCTGTTCTTGTGGTAGCTACTTCAGATATAGATTTGCATTTGTCCTCTGGAGGGAATATTGCAATATCTGACCTTGTTTTTAAGTACTTATTAGTAACTCTATAATAACAAACCACTGTGGGCATGTGCAATAAAAGGGAAGTGTGGAAACTGGTAAAGAAATTACCACTTGAAGTTTATAAAGATTGGGTCTTTTAGGGGCAAAGAAGATTACTACGGGAATGATGGAAAACCTCTTTAATTTCAGAAGGGTCACCCAGTTTTTGCTCTGTTCCTATTTTAAAAACACTAAATTTTTATAGGTGTAGATGTACACTTTTGGAAGGCAGCAGATATGCTTTTTGAATGGTTCACTTTGATGCGTGTAACTAACATGAGATGTGGCCTGCAGTTATGGTGCTAACTGCCTATATTCCTCCAAATTTATAGAAAAATATGTCGAAACTGCAAATGTGGCCAGGAAGAACATGATGTCCTCACAAGCAACGAGGAAGATCGAAAAGTGGGGAAGCTCTTTGAAGATACAAAATACACGACCCTTATTGCAAAGCTGAAAACTGATGGAATTCCCATGTATAAACGCAACGTAATGATACTAACTAATCCGGTGTCTGCCAAGAAGAATATATCCATCAATACTGTGACATATGAATGGGCTCCTCCTGTTCAGAATCAGACACTGGTAAGAAATGCAGAACTTACTTTCTGCTTAGTGATAACATTTTCCTGGGGTGTGGGTTTGTGGTTTTTGTTTGTTTGTTTTCTGTTTTGATGGTTGAGGAGGAGGCAGTAGGAATCCACACTAAGGGTCAGCATTTATGGATCTTGCATAGGATCAAGTCCTTGTTTTTGATTTGATTGTATCTCTGATCTTTTTTTTATAGCTCTTAAAATTCCCAGTTGCTTCAAAACCTGATTTTCTCTTCCTCTTTCCCCCTCCACCTCTCAAATAAGTGTGCTAGTATTCAGCCTGCCCCATCTATGTCTTCATACAGATCTCAGTATGTTATAGTTTACTGCACACTGTCCGTCTGTGAGGTTTTTACTTTGGAAGTGGTGGGGAAGAGGTCATGTTCTTGTCTAATAGTTAGGATTAAACATTGCATTAGGCATATGCCTTTAGTAATGGCGCTTAAGAGAATTTACAAATCTCTAAATCTGTCCTTGCTAGAAGGACTGAAAGAAATGGGATGTACTGTTTAAAAAATATATATAATTTATGTCATTGTTTAAAGGGAAACACTCAATGCTGCACGTTTCTGTTACTGTATATGGTAAGAACGAGCTCAGTGTTGACATCTAAAAGAAAAGCTCCCCTCAGTTTGTTAGCAGCTCAACCAGATGAGACACTTGGATAGCCTTTTGGGGATTTTTATTTTACTGAATTGTTGACTTTATGTACTGGAGTGCAATCTGATCCGTAGCTGGAGATTCTCTCTTTATGGCCTGCTTCTAACTATGATAGGATGCAGTATCTTTTTTCAGTGACTTGCTTAAAATTACATAGGCTTAACCCTTCAGTACTTAACATTCATTTACAGATTGTATTTTTCGTTTTGTACTTGCTTTCCTGAAACTATATCTTCCTCTTTTGCTACAGTTATTTGTAACCAGTTCTGTGCCCTGAGCAAGCTGCCTAATGCCTTTTGGTTCAGTTTTTCCATCTGTAAAATGCTTAGCTACTTTACATACATGTTGCCAATGTTTTCAGAGTGCTATATAAATATTAAGCATTGTTGGAGACTACTTACAGGAGTAAATACTATTTTTTTTAATGTAGTAATACACTTGGAATCAAGCATGTCTTTCATGTTGGGCAGAAATCAGTTAATCTACTGCATTCATCTTGATCTACTAAAATTTGGGAGCTTAATGTTTATATAGAAGATTTTGCTAGTGGTTAATTTCACTGTTGCTGGTTTTAGCCACATGTTTAAAAAGCTAGATTCCATAATTGAAGTGGCATCTGATATCTAAATCTTCCTGGTTTAGGCTAGACAGTATATGCAGATGCTTCCAAAGGAGAAGCAGCCTGTGGCTGGCTCAGAAGGTGCTCAGTACAGGAAGAAACAGTTGGCTAAGCAGCTGCCTGCTCATGATCAGGATCCTTCAAAATGCCATGAGTTATCTCCTAATGAGGTGAAGCAGATGGAACAGTTTGTGAAGAAATACAAGAATGAGGCACTTGGTGTTGGAGATGTCAAGTTCCCTAGTGAGGTGGAAGCTAAAACCACTGACAAGAATAATGCAAATAATGGTGACAGAAGCACCTCAGCAGCTGTAGGAGCAATGGAGGACAAGTCATCAGGTCAAAAAGGATCCCAGTATGTAAGTATAAAGATAGCAGCAGCTAATAGCAAAGGCTGCAGGTAGACTGCTGTCAGATACCATTCAAACTACTATTTTAACTTACTGAGCTTGTACATTGGAGGTATTTGAAATATCCGTTAATTGAAATGCATGACTCTTGGCAGTATTAAATAAAGTATACAGCAGATACCTCTAAGCCTCCTAACTACATAGACTATTATACCTTATTCTCATAAATAATATAACAGTGTGGTTCATAATGAGGTGATCATGGATGAGAATAGTGTTCTTTCTTTATGCTATAAACTAATCTCCCAAGGGAAAGGAATATTCTTAGTAGTCTGTTCTCTCTCTCTCTCTCTCTCTCTCTCTCTCTCTCTCTTTTTTTTCTTGCTGGGAAGGGAAGATTTTCTGAGGTAACTTAACTTGCTGATTTTTACCTAGAACTAAAAGACCAAAATATTATATATTCCTAATAAAGTAAGTTTCCTCACCAGTCAGACTGTATAAGTAATTGATTTTTGACTAGTCAGATTTGCATGTTGAGAACTACATTTTCTTTCTCTAGTATGGTCTTCAGTTCTATGCAGTTTGAAGGGAAGGCATTAATTGCCAGTATTGGTAGTAAATTTTTATTGTCTCAGCAAGGATCCGAATAAGATATCTTAGTTGACAATTCCACAAAAATGAAGCAAATAAATACTACTCTTGTGTTCCTTTATATTCTTATACAAGTATGTTTTAACCATACTTGCTTTGTTAGGATTAGAGATTGCAAACTCCTGCTGTGTGTATCTCTGATACCTGTGTATAAAGAAGTTCAATTTAACTGAGGGTTAAACTGAGCCACAGGTGACTTGTTACTAGAATTTAGGACTTTACCATTTACTTTTTACTTGTTGCCCCTCCTACCCTTGGTATTGGAGTTCAAAGAGC
Source organism: Gopherus flavomarginatus (assembly GCF_025201925.1). Lineage (NCBI taxonomy): Eukaryota > Metazoa > Chordata > Testudines > Testudinidae > Gopherus > Gopherus flavomarginatus. The sequence goes on along the minus strand of NC_066617.1, from coordinate 50,655,713 downwards.
AGATAGTGAAATTACTGGAATTCATATTATTCACCTGAACTATTTACAAGGAACTGCTACAACTGAATGAAAGTGTTTTTAGTAACTTCAGAATATCTCGGAAAAAAACATGGAATAAGGCATGGGGCTGGTGGGGAAGGAATCTGTAACTTTAGAGTTTATTCTCTATAAGTGTATCATAAGAGTTATTCCTAACATAAGACTAGATTCTGTAGCATTTTGTCTAGTGTATTCAAAGCTTATAAACTAAGTGTGAACTGATGCAGTTAAGGAACTCTATCTGACCCTCTCTGCAATCCTTATTCAACTGCTGCAGCAAACTAGATATTGGTAACAACTTTTTGAAATAAATAAATAAGACTGCCATTGCAATAATGGTTGCTATTGCCGCGTGTTAAAATAACGTGCTCATGTGTCGCAAATCACCTCTTGACAGGCCCTGATAAAATTAAGCTATAATACAACAAGATACTTCATGCAGTCAGAACCACCTTCTTGTGATACTGCAGCAGCAATATCTTTTGTGTTACAGAATAAATTCTCTAATATTTTCTTAGTAGCACCCCCTTGTGCAAAGTGTGATACCTTGCAACACACCCTAATGATAAACTGCTCTGGATTACATTGGCTCAAGGGAAACATAGCTCACAACCCCCTGTGGAGGAGCATTTACAGAAAATGCCCTGCTGGCAGTTCTCTCCCATTTAAATCTCCTAGAAGTGTGTAAGCTGAAGCACCTCAGTGTAGCATGATTTGCCCTGGTAAGAAGGGGTCAGATAGTGACATTGTGACCCATATATATTTGTGTGTTTCCAAACTGAATTTAAGGGGGGATGGTTGGGACTCTTCCAATATCTTGATGAAACCTAATTTTTACCTGTATCAGGGCACACCCAAGTACATATTTTCATTAAAATGAACTTTTTGTTTTGCTATAAATAAGAAGTCTTATAGAGCAGGGAGATTGGATAGTCAGGATTCAGTGAATCAAACTTTATCTGTCAGGTGCAGGAAAAAATCTTGCCCCTCTTTGTCCCACAGGGGCTAGTGGGTTGTAGGGGAAGTGTAGTACATGGAGATCCTACTCTGGCTCAAATTGAAACTAATTGGAGCCAGCGGAAAGTTTTCCTATGGGAGCAGAAGCAGGCCTGAAGTAAGAATATGAGCCAAAAGAATAGCACTTCTAGTGCTTTCCCCTTCAGCAGTTTCACAGCCCCATTTTGTTATTTGGACTCTCCCTTTCATGAACGCTTCCTGGAGATGTTTTATTTGAAAGGAGTGAAAAGCAGAGTAGAATATTTTATTGACTTCAGTTTTGGGGGGAAAATGAAAGGAGCCAATCAGACTAGAGGGATTGCAGCAGCTAGTCAGTGGAGAGTTTCATATTCACAGTATAGCTATTGGAGGGAGGAAAAGAGGCACACCATGAAACAAAACCAGTCAATACAGACAAGTGCGTAAGTGATAAATAAACAGTATAGCATACACCATCTATAATGTCCAACTGGTGGACAAAACCACTTCAGTATAGAATATAAATATTAGTAAAACAATATGCCTAGACTTCTTGGCACCTATTTGTAGTATGATTGTGTTTATATTTTTCTCTTCCTTCCCTCTCCCCAAAGATAGATAATTGGAGAACAGCCATGAGTGGCCCAGCAGCACAGGAGTGTAGGCTTAACACACAGATTTCTGAAGTAAGAACAATATGTGCCTTCTATGTTTGGCAGATACAGCCACTATTTTATAATCTCTTCTCAAGACTTAAAAGTAATGGCCTTATTCTTATTTTGTGTGATCCAGTTTTACTCCAGCAGCTGTTTCACTAGTTATTCCTCATTCTCACAAAGAGTTGGTCCATAGAATACTAGATTAGCTAATGGGATAATGGTCACTCGCTTTTTGGGTGCTGTTCTTGATTCTGCATAGATTCTGAGGCCAGAAAAGGGACCACTGTTACCATTTAGTCTAACCTCCTGTATGACACAACTCTCTGAACACCTGTAGTAATATGTACTAATTTACTTTCATCCTGTTCCATGAGCCATGTGAAATTTTCTGGTGGTCTCAGTCCAGTTCTAGTGGATAAATATATACATTGCAAAAACCACCATCCAGTGAATTAGCTTTTCTTCTTGTATTATTGCTTAATTAAACCTACTGTTTGGCCTGGGATCAAACTTTCTAACCTTGACCTTGGGAGTAACTCCACCTCCTTAATTTTAGGCTGGGAAATTAGGATTTACTGAAATACAAATTTGTGGGATTTTTTTATAGATATTTTATATATCCTCATTTTATATCTAACTTAATTTGGATGGCTTCATTGTAGTCCTGCTACCGCTGCAAATTAAACATGAAAGAAGGCGATCCAGCTGTTTATGCTGAGCGTGCTGGATATGACAAACTGTGGCACCCCGCTTGCTTTGTCTGCTGCACCTGTAGTGAACTTCTAGTGGACATGATCTACTTCTGGAAGAATGGAAACCTATATTGTGGAAGACATTACTGTGACAGTGAGAAACCCCGATGTGCTGGATGTGATGAGGTAGGGAAAGCCCCAGTCCCCTTCCCGTGTTCATATTTAGAATACAGGTTTTTTACTGCAAACCAGTCTTTCCTTCTGAAAATAATTGAATATTAACAAACCAGTCCTTTACAAAGGGATGAATGATACCTTTTAATCATAAGTTAAATGAGAGATGACATATATGTGGAATACAATGCAATTAGCTTGGTCTTGTTTAAGTCTTTCTTGCTAAGGACGCTAGGTGGAGTGCCTTGCTAAATTATACAAATATCTTAATGCAAAATGCAGAGAGCAGACTGATTAATGCCATTGGAATCTGCTGCATTAAAGGAGTCAATAGAGGGTTTCTGAAACAAAGCCAAGCAAATGTAACTTTAAATGTCCATGAAATAGACACTTAAATGTGCAGGAACCATCTGGATTCAGAAACAGTGGATTCAAATGACCAATTTTTAGAAAACTGGAAACATGCCTTGTTAGTGGTATGAAGTATCCTAGACAAAAATACTGTTCAGATCATACATTTGTGTTGTTTTTCTCCCATAGCTGATATTCAGCAATGAATATACCCAGGCAGAGGGTCAAAACTGGCACCTGAAACACTTTTGCTGCTTTGATTGTGACTGCATCTTGGCTGGGGAAATCTATGTCATGGTAAATGACAAGCCTGTCTGCAAACCATGCTACGTGAAGAACCATGCTGTGGTAAGATATTGAAGTTATCTTGATTTGTAAGACATGAGAATGACTACAATAACTTCTGATGGTACAGTATACAATCACATTCTCATCCATACGATCTTAGGTATGAATTGTTTCAGTCTGGGTCAAAGTCCATCAGTTGTCTTCTACTTTCACTTGATACTGAAATAATTTTCTAATTTGTGTATATATAGAAGCAGTTTAAAAGAATGCAATCTGGTAACCTACTAGACAACTTACAGTGCATTTAGTATGTAAACTTGAGCCAAGACTACCTAGAAACTGAAAGATTTGAAAATGGGCTAGTGATGATTTTGTGGATGAGGTAATATATCTTTTAATGGACCAACTTCTGTTGGTGAGAGACAAAAGTTTTCAAGCTTACAGAAAGCTCTTCTTCAGATCTGGGAAATGTGTTTAGCTTTGACACTCTGAGTACATTTTCCAAATCTGAAGAAGAGCTCTTTGTAAGCTCAAAAGCTTGTCTCTCTCACCAACAGAAGCTGGTCCTGTAAAAAATATTAACTTCACCACCTTGTCTCTCTAATATCCTGGGACCAACACTGCTACAACAATGCTGTATACAATGATGACGACTTGTGTAACTTAGTAGGCTAGCTGGATGGTTTTAAGATATAGGAGACATTATGTCATTTTGCTAACATAAACTATGGCTACCTCCATTTTCACACTTTCACACTGTCAGTTTCATCACCACGCCATCAGTGGTTTTTTATCTCAGATGTCATCATTACTTTTCAAGTATTACTGATTACACACAAAGTAATAGTGCAGATCATCATGAAGTAGGAAGTGAGTTCACCAGCAGATCAGATTGCCTAGGCAGCCCTGCTTTGCTTTCTCCTCTGAGGCTATAAACAGCATAATTACCCACGGTTAGGCTACTGCACCGCCCTTTCTAAGCAAGCACATTTATTCTTAAGGTGAAAGAACCGACACACATGCTAATAAGCTTACCAACACTCACTCCAGTTCCAACAAGGGGTCTAGCAGATGAACCGTCCTTAAATCCCATATGAAGAGTGCTCTGTGGTCACAAGTTCATAACACCTTTTGGCTCTGACCAAGAATGTTCATGAATCTAAGTCACTTCTTTATACAGTTTGGGACTCTGATTTGTCCTCATGTAACAGGTGGTCAGCTGACAAAGGCCCCCTTAGGGCGGGGTTGCCAAAGGCTGAGCTGTTGTATAACTGGAGAGGGTACATTGTTTCAAACAGTCCTCTGATGTTCCTAACACTTTCCAGGGTTTACATTAGTCAGGTCTACCCCCACGGACCTTACATACAATCCCACAATAATACAAACACGTTTGCTTTTGTAATGCAATGAACTCCTAAGATACTTAAACTTAATTCAGTACGGTTTGTCCAGAAAACTGCAGGAAATTGCCATTTCTGTCACAACAGGAGCTACTGACCGTACTGGATTGTGTTACAGAAATCAGTGGGTGAAAAATGCAAGTAATTGCAGAGGTCAGTGATGGGGTGAGGTAACTTCCCCTACGCTGGCTATGCAATTCATCAGGTCTCTGTGCTGTGTTGTCAGTGGCAAGCTGTTCCAATAATGACAATGACCCTGGACATGGCATTTAATATGGTGCTGTGTACAACAAACAGCACAATGAGGGCTTGTCCTGGTTGGCCCCTCACGTCACCATCGCTATATAAATGTTTAAGTTTAGGCTCTGTTGCAATGGATTCTTCACATTTTTATTTTTATTTTTTTTAATTTTTAAACACTAGTGCTTGCTCGTTCGCTTATTTTTAAACATGTACACTGACTCCTTGAAACCATCTGATAGCTGACTTAGGCTTTAAAGCTTCCTTTTGGCCTAGAAGAGTTCTTATAGTATTTCTTCCCTTTTGTGTCATTCCCAGCCAGTAATTCTATTGCCTTCCATGAATTCTATCTTTTCCTCAAATTGGAGAGAGACTGTGTTTATAATTTGATTGCTGTTTTCACTCATCAGGTCTGCCAAGGCTGCCATAATGCTATTGATCCAGAAGTTCAGCGTGTAACCTACAACAACTTCAACTGGCATGCCACAACAGAGTGCTTCCTGTGTTCCTGTTGTAGCAAGAGTCTAATTGGCCAGAAATTCATGCCGATAGAAGGAATGGTCTTCTGCTCAGTAGAATGTAAGAAAAAAATGATGTCTTAAGAGGGGGGATATGTACATGAAACTAAGTATCCCCGTGTTTCAGAGTCATTGCATTTCTACTGTAAGATGCAATAGCTGAGCATTTAAAAATTGGCATATTCCCAAAGACTCTGAATGAATAACCAAGAAACTTGCTCTGTAACTTACTTTCTTTAACTATGAGTAAACTTTTGTGAAAGTTTCATATTTCTCTATTCTTTATGGTATTGCTTTTGAGCACTTAATACTAACTTTTTCATATCCCAGATATGTAGAAAAATATGATGTGAGCTACATACCTTAAGAGCTGTCTTCACCAAGAAGACTTTCCTTTATCCTTCTCTTGTAAAATGTAGGATAGAAAACAAGCTTAGAACTAACAGAGCATATTTCCTGGGTGTTGCTCTTTATGTAAGTGAATCATACAGGTTTCTCACTCCAGTTAGGGCAGTAAATTAAATTTAACGGTTTTAAAAGCATTCCAGCTTTCATCAAGCACTTTGCTAAAGCCACACATTTTGTCTAAAACAAAAATGCACCCAGATTTATAGAATAACTCAATAAAAGCGGAATGCAATCTGTCACTTAATCTTCTTAATTTACTCTCCCTGAAAACAACTTAACTTTTTAGTAGGTGTACATGAAAACTAAAGAAAACTGTTGTCAAGCTGGAATATATGAGTGAGGATTCATTCTTCTAGTTGAACAAGATTAGGCCAGTCTGATTTTTGAGCATATCCTTTCTCCTCCTCTGTAAAGAATTTTAAACTGGCTTTTCCAGTATTTGTGAATGCCCTTTTCCTAACTTGTACAGTTTATCAAGGGGCATGGCACACAATAACACCCATTTTATTCTGAGAATCTGGCATTCTACGAAAGGTGAAGGACTTTACATTTTGAATGATCTGAATTTTTATCCAGAAGTTAGTGGCATATGTTGTAAATTCTTAGCAGCAGCAGAAACAAATGGATAGTTTTCTCACAAGACCCTTTCAGTATTTGTATTTGAACAAAAACTTTACAGCTGCATACTAACTTTACTTACTCTAGAACTCAAAATGGATTAAATATTGTGATTATTTTGTAGACAGATCTGATGGGGGGGCTGAAATATACATTTGTTTACTTTCTAAGAATAAGTTCTATGCTGAAATGTCTTAATCTGTGTAATACAGGTGCCAAACATGAATGAAAGAGATGTTGGTCTTGTAAAAAACTATGCAAATTTTCGAATTCATCTCTTTAAGAATTACATGTCATGTATGTACCTTAATGCTCACAAATAAAAAAGCTTTGCTCAACTTCAGTTGCATAATTTTTATTCCACTCTTTTAATTGCTGTAATTATGCCTTTACTGCAGCAGGGGGAGTTAATGTCAAGGACAAAAAGTAGTCTTTGGGTAACAATTTTAAGCTTCACACTGTTCTGAAGACAATACTTGTTCCTGTTGTCTTTTTATGCACTTTAGAATACGGAAGGGAAAGGTCTGTTCAAACCATGTATTGATCATGATCTTGATATGAATGTATACAACTTTGTTCAAATACCACTAGTTCCAATTTTGTATCAAAGGTCTTGTGTTTAAGGCACAGGACTGGGAGCCTTCAGGGCTGTAATTTCTCTCAGCTTGTCTGCTGAGTGAGAATGATATGCTAGAACAGCACAAAAGCATTGAGGCCTTTGTAAAGTGCTTTGAGAGCCTGTGAGTGTGCTTCAAAATATCACAGTTGGAATTACATGAACAGTAACCAATTTAGTATTACAGTCTAGCACAAGGGTTCTCAAACTGGGGGTTGGGACCCCGCAGGGAGTTGTGAGGTTATTACATGGGGGGTCGTGAGCTGCCACCCCAAACCCTGATTTGCCTCCAGCATTTATTATGGTGTTAAATATATAAAAGTGTTTTTTAATTATAAGGAAGGGTTGCACTCAGAGGCTTGCTCTGTGAACATGGTCACTAGCACAGAAGTTTGAGAAACACTGGTCTAGCAGGACCACAAACATAGGTTCCCTGGACCCTTTATTATGGAAAATTGTACAACCTTCTCCTTGGGCTTGAGACATCCTAACAGCCCAAGAGGACATACCTAAAGTGCATGTCTCTGAACCTGTACCACCATGGACTGTGATCTTGCAAGCTAAACAGGTTCAGACTGTGTCACTAGCTAGATGGGAGACATCCAAGGAAAAAAATGTGCCATAGGAAGTGGTGAGGGTGATTCCCATGAACAACTGGAATTAGTACTGAACCAAAGACCTGTTATGCTGGTGGAGGCGCCATCTGTTGGATGAGAATAAAACAAGGTCCCAGTCGCTTCTAAAGATGTAACTGCTGCTTTTTTGCAAGTGTTGGGTGAATCTGCCATGATGTCTAACCAAATTCCATTCTAGTAATATAGTATGTGATCTCCCTAAATGATTCTTTAATTGGCCAAGATGTTCACTTTCTGTCCTTCAACTGTCATGTGATTTTGCTGTTCCCAGGGCAATGACAACTTTCAGATATCCCAGAGGAGCTGGTTGTAGTGATGAATAAGTGATAGTTGCACACCTTGAGGTTTATAGATGACACTGTGGGGGGTGGAGGGGTTAGACAAAACTGCCAAACTGAGGCAATGTACATTCATTTTCTCAATGAGTGACTGACTGACAGTTATTAATGAAACTTGTCAAGCTGAAGCCCAGTGTTTTGTTGTAACGAGCTCACTTTCTCAAGCACGCCAGCCTGGCTCTCTTCTTTTGCTAGACCTGGCCTAGATGTTTGTGCCTTCGTTGCCTCTCAGCTGGACTACAGCAATTCGATATACCTGGGCATGAAACTTCCAGCACTTAGGAAACGCCAACTAGTAGAAAATATTGCAGTTCATACTCTCAGCAGCACAGGCTACCATGAGCACATCACACCTGTCCCCCCACACTTTGCACTGGCTTCCGATAGAATTTTCAAATCAAGTTCAAGGTCTTGATTCTTATCTTCAAGGCACTCTGTGGCCTGGGTCTAGGATACCGAAAACGCTGTCTAAAGCTCTGGGACGAAGACCATGGTCAACAACTTCACTCAGCCACAGTGGAACTCTCAACCATAAGAGCCAAGTTCATCTGTGCAGGAGCTAGAACCTTCTTGGGAGTGGTCTGAGACTGGAACGAACTCCCCCAGAACCTAAGGACATCTCAAACTTTGCCACTTTCTGCTCCAAATGCAAGGTGCAGTTTTTTGACCTTACCTTCTCTGTTATAAATACATAGCACCAGGTATATCTATCTAATGCATTTTAAAAAACAAATAAACCACTGCCAAAACAAGACTTCATTGCACATGCTTCTCGCTTGGTGGGGAAGGATGAGAGAGAACAAATGTGACAGATGTGTAGTCACAGTGTTAATGCAGTAATGGAGGTGCTTAGACTACAGCCATGAGTGTGGTGTAAAAACCTATATAAGAATCCAAGGCAGTGGCAGGAGTCACCTGTAGAGAGCTATCTGCTGGGTTGGTGGGGACAGGGTGGGCCAACGTTTTCAGGCAACCTAGGATCTGTCCTGAAAGACCTATGAATGTCCTTGCTGACACTACCCCAGCTGAGTCATGCTGGTGTGGCACCAATGAGGACTCCATACAGACTTCTCCACTGTGATGATAGTGGTGAGACCCTCAGAGCATAACTTTCAAACATTTGCTTTCCTAACATCATTTGAGTTTATACAGACAAACACTTTAAACATGGTCACAATTAAACACAGTTAAAAATGGTGAGTGGGAGGGAATCATGAAAAACTTCAAAATAATTTTTGTTTTATTAATTTTCAAGAGGAAATTATTTCCTGTTTGTTGAAAGGTTTCTGAAAACTTTTATCAATTTTTTGCAGAAAATATATGTTTTTTAGAGGCAAGTTTTTGAAAGATTATTTTTCCATTTTTATTTTTTAAGATAAATTCTATTGAGATTAAACTGACCAGTCAAAAGCTACAGTAGCAAAATTTAAAAAATTGGTTTTGAATTCACCACTTTGCCACTTTTTTTTTTTTTTGGTCAGTCACATAATGGGATTTCGTTAAAAAAAAAACACTCTTAAAAATTTTGCTTCAAAATAAGAGGACAAAAAACAAAAAGCTTCAAAAATTGTTTTTCTCAAAAATGTTGATAAGAAAAACTGCAGTTTTAACTAAATAAATAAATAAAAAGCATATGGTCCATCACCTCTAGTCAGACTGTGGGAAATTCTGGCTCCACTGCTGTCAATGGGGATTTACCTATTGTTTCCCATGGGCCAGCATTTCACCCAGTATATATAGACACAAATAAAAACATGCCTCTTTAAAGTTCCAAGTGAAGCATGTAGTGAAGTGTTTCGAACAAATTTTAAAGTAAGTTTAAAAAAACATAATGGACAAAAATCAGGCACAATGACAAGTAACCTGGAAATCAATAAACTGCTAATCAGTTCTTAGAAAATATTTAAAGAGCCTTCCAAAATAAAAAGCCAACAACACTGTGTATAGGATAGAAATCTGCATCTCCCTGCTTTCCAGGAAAGTGATGAAATAGAAAATTTGCTTTCTATTTTATATTTAGTTTTCAGAAGACTTTTGTAAACCTAAAGCTGTTCCATGGCTTTAGTTTGCTAATGGTTTGGGGAATACTTTCTAGACAATGTTCCCTCTAATTTTTCCCATCTAGGTGTGGAATGAATTTTGTTATGTGCACCAATATGGAGGCGATGTGTGGCAGGAGTGAGACCAAGGGGTTTAGAGTGTGGGAGGGGGCTCAGGGCTAGGGCAGAGGGTTGGGGTCCAGAGGGATAAAGACTCTGGCTGGGGGTGAAGGCTGTCGGGTGGGGCGGGAGGAGAGGGGTTCGGGGTGCAGGCTGCCCCAGGGCTACTGTGGGGAGAGGACTCCCACTGGCCCTCTCTCCCTACAGCAGCACTGGGCTGGGGTCTGGGAGAGAGAGGCTTCTCCCCGTGCTGCTGCAGCTCCTGGGCTTGGACGGAGAGGCATGTCTCCTCGCCATGCCTAGGGGTGGGGGAGTTAAGTTGGTGCCCCTCGGGGGCCTCCTACACAGGCACGCACCTTACAGGAAACTTCAGTTCTAGACCCCAGGATTCATATCTTAAATCCCTTATTTTAAAACAAAATGAAAATCCTAGCCTATTCCAACCCAATCTTCCAGAATACTACAGTAGCATTACTGGAAACTGAAGCCTTTGGATCATTACGGTGGACTAGTTTTTTTAAGAGCTAAGAAATGAGGTGGCAGCATGGTTTTAGCAGAGTAAGCCAGTGGTTCTCAACTAGGGGGTCCACATACCCTTCGGGCTACGCAGACGTCTTCCAGGGGGTAGATATTTGCCTAGTTTTACAACAGGCTACATAAAAAGCACTAGCGAAGTCAGTACAAACTAAAATTTCTTACAGACAAAAAAATTAGAAAGCAAGCAGTTTTTCAGTAATAGTGTGTGGTGACACTTTTTTGTATTTTTATGTCTAATTTTGCAAGCAAATAGTTTTTAAGTGAGGTGAAACTTGGGGTATGCAAGATAGATCAGACTCCTGCAAGGGGTACAGTAGTCTGGAAAGGCTGAGAACACTAGACTAAGCAGTGTGACTGGAAACCAGAACTCCTGACATTTAATCCCATGCCCCCCTTCACTTCCTGTGCTAAATCCCTTAAACTCCCTGTTCCTCAGTATAGCCCTGTGTAAAATGGGCATGATAAATACATCAGCTCATTGTAATGGTTCGAGGCTTGATTCACTAACACCTGTAAAGCTTTTTAGAACTATACAGCATTGTAGAAGTACAAAGGATTGATACTATTATTAAATAAGGCCCCAGTCCTCTTTTATATGTGGTTACCTTCATTTTGGCATTCCCATACAGAACCACAAAACAGAATCTGAGGTTTATATTTATAAAGCCTTGTAATCATTCCATGGAGCTCAACAAGTTTGGCAGTGATCTGGAAACTTAAGAGGTAATGAAAGGTTACCAGCAGGAATGCAGAGCTGCCTTGTATGGTAGTAGAGCGTAGAACCAGTACATTCTTCAATAATACAGTATAACTCTTGTCTTTGGGGTGGGCCTTAATTGTGTAGCTCTGACTGCATTTGAAATGCTCCCTGGTGTAAACATTCTAAGGACATAGAGGTTCTCTTAAACATCTGTAAATAGGCCAACAATTTTGAGGAACCGGGTGGAGTCTGGAGAAAGAGAAAGAAGGAAAGCTTATTTTGTTCTGATAATTGTAGAATTCACTGCCCGAAGCTCAGTTCTGCTCTTAATGTAAGCCTTCATGCACAATTATAAAATGTGCACTTGAACAAACTTGGAATGTACACTGTGTTCCAGAGTGGTACAGGGTCACGCCACGTGCAAACCTTTCCAAAGCTGGTATCCTAAACAGCTGGTGATTTATTACCACTCAGCAAGGAGGGTTTCTATAGTAATCACATTGCGAGCGTGTTGGTGGAATTGCTTTAACTGGATTCTGCTTATAGTGGAGGCGGGAGGAAAAACTCCTTGTAGAGCAGTGTTTCCCAAACGGAGGATCCTGACCAGACTCTAGATGGGTTGACAGCCCAGGGTACAGGGCAGGCCCCTGAGCGGGGTGGGGGTTGGAGAGCAAGCCCACCCCACACTCAACCCACAGTGGCGGCTCCTATCCTGCAGGGCTAGGCCTGGCTTCCTGGTCCAGGCATTGTGACCTGTGCATGGGGTGATGGAGGGGTAGCCAGGCCAAACCTGAGTAGCACTGTGACCCTGTGTGCTAGGTTGTAATGCCCCTTGCTCACATTTGGCCTGGCCTCCCCTTTGTCATGTCCAGGTGGCAACTCCTGGAGCGGGGAGCTAGGCTCAGTCCTAAGAGCTAGAAGCTGCCTCTGCAGGGTGAGTGTGGGGTAATCTCTCTCTTAAACATCCACACACCCATGCCTTCATTTGGGCCAGGATTAGGGTTGTGGTGCTGGGGCAGAGCATGCTGCTGCAGGTTGTTGGTGCCCCCTTGGCAGAGTGAAGAGGAGGTGGCAATGGTGGTAGAGAAGGAGAAGGTATACAGTATATATATAATAGTGCATTGCAAAAAAAGACAAAATGCAGTTGATGAGCCATTGCAAAAGTTTGGGAACCATTACTGTAGCATAGAGTTTTATAAGGCTTTTACTGTATAAGGGCTTGTCTACACTTACTTGGGGATCAATGAGCGGCAATCAATGCATCAGTGGTTGATTTAGTGGGCCTAGTGAAGACCCACTAAATTGACCAAGATCGCTCTCCCGTCAATTCCTGTACTCCAACTGATTGAGAATAGTAGGGGGAGTCAATAGAACAGCGTCTCCCGTCGACATCGCATAGTGTGGACCCAGCGATAAATAGATCTAAGCTACATCAATTTGAGTTACGCTATTCACATAACTCAAATTGCATAGCTTTGATCGTATTTCCCCTGTAGTGTAGACAAGGCCTAAGTTTGATCATCAACCAAAAAGTAAGTTCAGTGGTAGTGCATGAGGTATATAGAGGATAGGATTTTTTTTTTTTTTTTAAAAACCCTCAGACATATTTATTGCAAGTGACTACAGCAATAAACTTTGAGGCATATCAGATGTGCTTATGTTGGCATAACAGGCTAATTGGTCACTTAAAGAATTAGCGGTGTGAGCACAGGACTGGGAACCAGATACTCTTTGGCTCTGTCATTAACCCCTTTCGCCACTACCCACCTTAGAAAACCTTTCTGCCTTAGTGTCCCCATTTTTAAAAATAGGGATGACAACACTTAACGGAATCTTCTGGAATTAACTGACATTTGTAAAATGCTTTAGAGATGAAGTGTTGGATATTTCATTTTTTCATATCGGCAGAATATGTGCTAACACCTAGCATTAAAGCTGCCCAAACATTTTCATTTTAGAGGATCATTTTCATATGTTTTAACTCTTCATGCTTTTATCTTTCTAGATGAAATTTGCTATCAGAACAGGTGTGAATTTGAACAAAAAGTTCTGCAGTTTTTGCAAGCAAAGAGTAAGAGAAACTCTGTTGCCACTAAAAAGAGGATTTTTAAAAAGGAACTAGTACCTCACTGTCAGGGACTGATGCTACAAGTTCAGAGATTGCCTATGTGCCTTTTAGTGCTCTGAGAAGACTTAGTACTAAGATTTAGCTGAGTTATGAACGGTTAAAAATGTACTTCATGCATGTCAACTATATTTGTTTTACAACAACTTAAAGATATGCCAATATTCCACATCCTTTTTCTAAATGATGCTGCATGTGGAAGGTAGCAGGCCTCCACCAGGTCCTACTTTCTTTCAATCAATGCATGAAAGTGTATATGGAGGGAGGCAGCAGTGAGAAGAAACTCTGCTTCACTATACACAATATGTATGGTCAGGGCGGCGCCAGGCACCAGAACACCAAGCGTGTGTCTGGGGTGGCAAGTTGTGAGGGGGCACCTGCTTGTTGCTGTGAGAGTGGCAGTAAGGCCGCCTTTGGCAGCATGCCTGCAGGAGGTCCGCTGGTGCCGCGGCTTTGGCAGCAGGTACACCAAAGGCTTGGGACTGGGAGACCTCCCACAGGCATGCTGCCGAATCTGCGGTACCAGCGGACCATCGGCAGGTGCATCGCCGAAGGCTGCCTGACTGCCATGCTTGGGGTGGCAAAATACATAGAGTCGCCCCTGTGTACGGTGCATGCAGTGGTCTGAGAAAGTGTGCTACCTCCTCCTATGGAATATTTTAAGGTGCGTAATGAAGGAGTAGAACCCTTCCGTCAGTGACTATACGTATGTTAGGCCTGGACTACACTACAGGGTTGGGTCGAATTTAGCCACGTTAGGTTGATTTAAAAATGAATGTGTCCACACAACCTACCCCGTTCCGTTGACCTAAAGGGCTCTTAAAATTGACTTCTGTACTCCTGCTCGACGAGGGGAGTAGCGCTAAAATCAACTTCGCTGCGTCTAATTTGGGGTAGAGCGGACACAAATTGACATATTGGCCTCCGGGACCTATCCCAGAACGCTCCCTTGTCACCACTTTGGACAGCACTTTGAACTCCAATGCACTAGCCAGGAACACAGGAAAAGCCCGGAAACTTTTGAATTTCATTTCCTGTTGGGTCAGTGTGACGAACTCAGCGGCACAGGTGCCCATGCAGTCCCTCCAGAATCCTAGAGCATAGAATGTTTGTTTCTACACTCCCTCATCATCTCTGTCCCTGAGGTTATCGCAGATTAGAAGGTGAAAAAAATGCACTCACAATGACATGTTTTCTGAGCTCATGCAGTCCTCCCGCACTGATAGGGCACAGCTTATTGCATGGAGGCATTAGGTGGCAGAGGCCAGGAAAGAATTCAGTGAGCACAAAGAGCAGAGGCATGATGCAATGCTGAGGCTAATGCGGGAGCAAATGGACATGATGAAGCATCTGCTGGGGGAGCAAATGGACATGATGAAGCATCTGTTAGAGCTGCAGAAAAGCCAACAAGAGCACAGACACCCCCTGCATCCACTGTATAACTGTCTGCCCTCTTCCCCATGTTCCATAGCCTCCTCACCCAGATGCCCAAGAACGCGGGGGGGGAGGGGGAAGGCTCCGGGCACCCAGCCACTCCACTCGAGAGGATGGCTCAAGCAACAGAAGGCTGTGATTCAAACAGTTTGCTTATTGTAGCCACACTAAAAATCAATGTGGCCTTCTCCTTCCTTCCTCCCCCACCCCACCTAGGCTGCCTTGTCCATTCTCTCATTTTTTTTAATTAATAAAGAATGCATGGTTTCAAAACAATAGTTACTTTATTTCGAAGGGTGGAGAGTGGTTGGCTTAGAGGGAATTAAAATTAACAAAGGGGACAAGTTTGCATCAAGGAAAAACACGCACAACTGTCACACCGTAGCCTGGCCAGTCATGAAACTGGTTTTCAAAGCCTCTCTGATGCGCAGTGCACCTTGCTGTGCTCTTCTAATCACCCTGGTGTCTGGCGCAAAACAATTGTCTGCCGTTGCTTTCACAGAGGGAGGGGTGACTGATGACATGTACTCAAAACCACCCGTGACAATGTTTTTGCCCATCAGGCATTGGGAGCTCAACCCAGAATTCCAATGGGCGGCGGAGACTGTGGGAACTGTGGGATAGCTACTTACAGTGCACTGCTCCGTAAGTCAATGCTAGCCACAATAGTGAGGACTCACTCCGCCGACTTAATGCACTTAGTGTGGACATATGCAATCAACTATATTAATTTGATTTCTAAAAATCGACTACTATAAAATTGACCTAATTTTGTACTGCAGACATTCCCTTATTGTATAGGGCAGAGGGATCGTCTGTTTTCTAGCAAATAACTACATATCATGGAATCTGTCTTCATTTTGTTGTTGTTTGTTTAAAAACCTAGGAAATTCCACACACAAACCTAAATTAAGAGTGATAAAAAGTGACGTGCTCAAAAGTCAGGCAATGACAAAGTTGCATTCACCTGCACAAAACAAAATCGTTAAGAAAATGAAAGTGAAATTCATTTAAATTTTTGTCTAATTTTCTTATTATCTTAAAAATCTAGACTGGCCACCATAGGTGCTGACGTCCTCTCTGCCCAGGAGGTGCTCGACCCCTACCCCCACCCCAGGCCTGCCCCAACTCCATCCCTTCCTCCAAATCTTGCCCCACCTCTTCCCTGCCTCCTTCTCCGAGCACACCCTATCTCCATTCTTTCCCCTCGCTCCCACCACCTCCTGCACTCCACTGAACAGCTGTTCTGCAGCATTCAGAAGACGATGAGAGAGAGGGGGAGGAGTTGATCAGCGGGGCTGTCAGTGGGCAGGAGGTGCTGGGGGGAGGCAGGTGCTAAGCACCCACTAATTTTTTTCCATGGGTGCTCTAGCCCTGGAGCACCAATGGAGCTGGCGCCTATGGTGGCCACATTTCTGCAGGGCACTAGGAAGTCTGGGATATAGTTGGTTGGAAGCAGGCCTGTGTACTGCACTGTAGACACTGGCGCCCCAGGTTGGGGATCAAGGTCAAAAATTCTCAACCAGGGCTCAGCAATCAATGTAGACTTTCAAACCCAGGGTTGGTTGACTCAAGTTCCACTAACCCTGGGCTTACCTTGCAGCGTAGACACACCCTAAAACAGTTTCTTTTTTCCTCTTTCAGCCCACTTCTCCCTATAGGCAGACCCCATTTATTTGACTGATATACAGTTACTGTGGCACTGTAGCCTGAGATTGTAAAGCTGTGTTTTACATAAGATGTAAATAAGTTAGCATGTAACATAATCTTCAAAATCCAAAGTGTTTTCTTCACTTTGTTTTGATTAGATCTGTAACAACTCAAACAATGTAATAAAAATCAGAGCAGTGTTGCTTAATTCAGTCCTCCTCTTGGCCTAAAACAATGATATTGTTGGAAAAGAGGTATTTTATTCTTTCATGCCATTTTGAAAACTAAATCAGACAGCTAAATAAATCAAAGTCATATTTCCTAGAGCTTTGTCGCAAATGCAGCGTGCTTGTTGTAGTACAACAATAACGTTTGTGCCATTTTAATCATGTTCAAAACCCAGACAATAAATTGAGCAAGTTAACAATGTTATCATCTGTCTAATGTGTATAAGGTCAAAGTGCTACATATTTTTTGCATAACACTTATCCAGATTGCTATGTAACAAAAAGCTTTGGGGATGAGACTGTGACTGTAAGTCGACACATGCTAAAATCAAATGTATGGAAAATACCTGGTGACAGATAATTTTGTGCTATTTAGCTCCCGATCTGGTGGGAGGACATACAGAGCTCTCACAGAATAGTGGAATGGGTGTGTGTGTGTGTGTGTTTTCTCCTCCACATTGTTCAAATATCTATTTTTCCCCACTTGTACTTTATCCTAGCTCAAAAGACAAATACGCATCAGTGCTGCTACTGGTGAACATCAGGTGAGCTAATGGTGGAGATTATGTCTTTGCTCTAAATATTCTTCTCTCTGTAGATTTTAATCAAAACCTAACTGAAAATACTATTTGGTTGTTTAATATTCAGCCATTCATTAGTTCAGGGACAAATCCCAAGAGGTGCAAGCACTCGGGTTACTCCTTCAATTTCCATCACTATGGAAAGTGACATGGACAAGAAGTACACAAAGCTATACAATTTTGGCTTAGAAATGTCAAAGCTATTAGTGTGCATAAAAGCAACCATTTCAATAGGGTTTGCAGGTGCTAGGCATTTTTCAAGATTTAGTGCTTGATCTTGCAGTCCTGTTGACATCTATGGAACTTCTCTCATGTTTCAAGTTATGTGTGTGCTCAAGTCTTTTGCTGGATTGGGGCCAGAGTGCTTCGCACCTTGCAGGACTGAGCCTCGAGTCTTTATTGTTCTGTAAAATTCTTCAGAGTACGAAGTGGTTCACATTTTTTCATATATGTCACTTAGAGTTTAAACTTAAACTATTAAAATTATCAGTTAAAACTATTATTATAATTATAGATAACTTATATATCAATTTAAAGGTCTTCATTTCTCTATTTCAAAGTACAAGAGTTAGTCAGAGTTCCAGAAAGTAAATGGCAATAGTTAATAAATGCTATTTATCTCTTAACTTCCCCTTCCTTTTTTATTTTTACAGTAAAGGAAGACAAGAAGAGGAATATTTTCATAACTTGCTCAGGTTTCCAAAGTTGTCAGAAAAGAACTAATGCTTCTTCTTCGAGTGCTTGCTCATATCCATTCCAGTTAGGTGTGCGCGCGCTGCGTGCACATTCATCAGAGATTTTTACACTAGCAACACTCGGTGGGCCGGCGGGGCGCCCTCTGGAGTGGCGCCGCTACGGCGCCTGATATATACCCCTGATACATACCAGATATATACCCCTGATATATACCCGGCCCATCCACTCCTCAGTTTCTTCTTACCACCCGTGTCGGTTGTTGGAACAGTGGAGCACGGCTTAGCTGATCTCCACCTCCCTAGCTCTTCGCTCGTTTATATAGTTATTGTGTACATAGTTCATTTCTATAGTTCTAGTTAACTTTTATATTAGTAGTTTTATAATAGTTGTGTATATAATTAGAGGGGATCGGGGGCTAGCCCCTTCTCCTCCCCTGGCACCGGGGCCCATGCCTGGTTCACCAGGCTTCAAACCTTGCGCAGCCTGTCATAGGCCGATGCCCACAGGAGACCCGCACGACTCCTGTTTAAAGTGCCTGGGCGAATCCGACCTTGCGGACAAGTGCCGAATCTGCAAGGCTTTCAAGCCCCGGACGAAGAAAGAGCGGGACATTCACCTCAAGCAACTTTTGATGGAGGCAGCTCTAACTCTTCCATCTTCGGCACCGACTCCGGCACCGGGGACGAGTGCTTCCTCCGTACCGGAACGCACGGTTCCAGCAAAGGCTCCTCTGCACCAGCCTTCGCCGGCTCAACTCTCTGGCAGGCATCGATCCCTCTCTCCGAGAAGCAAGAGGCACAAGGCTCCTGTGGCACCTGTATCTACGCCGCAGTCGGAGCGTACATCCAAGGCAGACCTCCCGGCACCATCAACTGCCATGGCACCGCTTGCCTCCACACCGTTGATTCCGGTCTCTCAGGAGCCGTCGAGTCCGGTGCCTACCAGCTCCCCAGCGCACGCTGTGGTCGAGCTCATCGTGTCCTTGACGCTGGAGATTTTCTCCACGGCTCGGGAACTAATTGCTCTGACGGAGCCTGAGCTGCCTCAAGCCCCGGCACCGCCGGTGCGGGTTGTTCAGTCACTGGGCAAGCCCGCCATGATGAGGCCATCTTTGCCAGGCACTGTGGAATGCCGCCGGTCTCGATCCAGGTCCCGCGGACACTCTCAGTCCCGCTATCGCTTCCGTTCCCGGCGCCGCTCGCAGTCCCGGTACCACTCTCCATCCCGGTACCAGTCGTACTTGCAGCACCGCTCGAGATCCCGGTCTCCATCATGGTACTCTCGGCACCGGTCCAGATCCCGGCACCGTCGTACCTCTCACAGCCGATCTAGGCATGGAGACGCGAGGCACCGGTCAACCTCCCGGCACCGCGCTGGTCGCAGGTCCCGGTCCCGCTCCCAGCACCGCTACGACTCTCGGTACCGTTCACCGGTACCACGCAGACAGGAGTCCAATGGACACAGAGACCTGGTCCAATCGACTTCAGCACCTCCGTGGCCTTCGCGTCATTCATCCATCTCCTCCCATGCGGACAGTGCCTCCTACAGGGACTCGGATACGCACGCCCATGGACCTCACCAGTGGTCCTTTTGGACACCTTGGGCATATCATCAAGCCCAAGGCGAACCGACTGGCCCATCACGCTCCAGTCACTCAGAGCACCGTGTGCCCAAGGCCACCGTCAGCCAACCTCCCCTCGCTGGCACAGTCGAACCCAGTGCACACACACTGGATCCGTATGACCTTCAGGAGACGGAGGTCCCCCCGGACCAGGTGTCAGTACAGGACCCACTCGTCCCGGGGCTGTCGTTCTCCTCTTCCCCAGATGAGGTGGTAGCGGGCACCTCAGCATAGGGGCCACCTCCGATCGACCTCCAGTCACACCAGGACCTTCTGCAGTGTGCCACCCAGAATATCAACCTGCCGGTAGAGGAGGTTCCAGAGGTGGAGGTTCCAGCCAGTGATTAGCATCTTGTCCGCAGAGACACCCACCAGAGTGGCTCTCCCCTTCATCCGTTCGATCCAAGCTAGAGCAGACACTATCTGGCAATCCCTAGCTTCCATCCCACCTACAGCCAAAGTGGTAGAATGGAAGTACATGGTGCCTTCCAAGGGGTATGAGTACCTCTACGTGCACCCCGCTCCCTGTTCATTGGTGGTACAGTCCGCCAATGAACGGGAGCGCCACGGCCAACAAGCCCCTGCGCCTAAATCTAGGGAGGCCCAGCGCATGGATTTGTTGGGATGGAAAATCTATTCCGCGGGAGGCCTCCAACTCCGCATAGCGAACCAACAAGCCCTCCTGGGTAGATACAATTACAATACCTGGGAGGCAGTCGGGAAGTTTGCCGAGTTGGTTCTGCAGGATTCCCGCCAGGAATTTGCAGCACTCCTGGAGGAGGGGAAGAGGGTCACGAGGACCTCCTTACATGCCTCGCTAGATGCTGCCAATTCGGCGGCTGGAACGGTCGCCTCTGGCATAGCCATGAGCTGTATATCATGGTTGCAGGTGTCCGGCCTACCACCTGAGTTGCAGCATACCATACAAGACTTGCCATTCGAAGGGCAAGGCTTGTTCTCCCAAAAGACGGACCCCAGACTGCAGAGTCTAAAGGACAACCGTGTAATTATGCGTTCGTTGGGAATGCATACACCTCAGACTCAAAGATGGTCCTTCCGTTCCCAACCTCAGTGCCCTTACCCCCCGCCTTGGCCAAGGCAAGACTTTGCCAGAAGACGAGGTCGTACCACTCGCAGACGCCAGTCTGGACCTCAAGGGGGTAGCAATTCTGGTCCCACCAAACCAGCACCGGGACCCAAATCAAACTTTTGAGGGTGCGCCCAAGAGCAGTGTACCAATTGCCTCCCCAGATCCTTTTCAGTTCTACAACAGCCTTTCCCCATTCCTTCTGGCGTGGTCCCAGTTGACGTCAGATCGTTGGATCCTAGGTACGGTGGAGCTTGGATACCATCTTCAGTTTGTTTCACCCTCTCCCTCCCAACCCCCCTCCTCGTCCCTCTTCAGGGACCCCTCTCACGAGCAACTCCTCATCCAGGAGGTCCGCAGGCTCCTCTCAATCGGAGCTATAGAGGAGGTACCGGAGGAGTTAAGGGGCAAGCGGTTTTATTCCCGATATTTCCTAATTCCCAAGGCGAAAGGGGGCCTCTGGCCTATCCTAGACCTGCGAGGACTGAACAAATTCATCAAAAAGTTCAAGTTCCGCATGGTATCCCTGGGAACCATTATCCCTTCCCTGGATCCCGGAGATTGGTACGCCGCTCTAGACATGCAGGACGCATTTTTCCACATTGCAATTTATCCCCCGCACAGGAGGTATCTGCGCTTTGTGGTAAATCATCGACACTACCAGTTTACTGTTCTCCCCTTTGGCCTCTCCTCGGCCCCTCGTGTCTTCACGAAGTGTATGGCAGTCATCGCTGCTTCCCTACGCCGTCGTCGAATTACCTCGACGACTGGCTTATCCGAGGGGCCTCCGAGGCACAAGTCATCAGCCATGTGACCATTATCAAGGACCTGTTTATGCGTCTAGGCCTGATCCTCAACCTAGACAAGTCAAATCTGGTGCCTACGCAGAGGATAGAGTTTATTCCTCAAGGACTTGAAGCGACTCTATCTCCAGGTCAAACGTCCAACCCCTGGGACCTGAACCTCGTCTTAAACAAGCTCATGGGGCCCCCCTTTGAGCCTTTAGCCACATGCTCGCTGCTGTACCTGTCCTGGAAGACAGCGTTCCTAGTCACTGTCACCTCGGCTAGACGAGTCTCAGAACTTCGAGCTTTGACTGTGAATCCTCCGTATACGGTGTTCCATAAGGACAAGGTACAGCTGCGACCACACCCAGCGTTCCTCCCTAAGGTTGTCTCTGCCTTTCACGTTAATCAGGACATCTCATTACGATGGGAACAGCAGCTGCATACTCTGGATGTCCGCAGGGCTCTCGCCTTTTACATCGAGAAGACCAGACCCTTCCGGCGTTCACCTCAGCTATTTGTAGCGGTGGCAGAGCCTATGAAGAGCATGGCAATCTCTTCCCAACAGATTGCATTTTGGGTGACATCCTGTATTCGGGAATGCTATGACTTGGCTCATGTTCTGACTGGCCCTCTCACCGCCCACTCTACTCGGGCTCAAGCCTCATCGGCCACGTTCTTGGCCCATGTTCCCATACAGGAAATCTGCCGTGCGGCCACCTGGTCTTCCATCCACACCTTTGCATCGCACTACGCATTGGTCCAACAGTCCAGAGACGATGCCGCCTTCGGCTCAGTGGTCTTACATTCCGCAATATCTCGCTCCGACCCCACCGCCTAGGTAAGGCTTGGGAATCACCTAACTGGAATGGATATGAGCAAGCACTCGAAGAAGAAAAGACGGTTACTCACCTTTGTAACTGTTGTTCTTCAAGATGTGTTGCTCATATCCATTCCACATCAGCCCTCCTTCCCCACTGTCGGAGTAGCCGGCAAGAAGGAACTGAGGAGCAGATGGGCCGGCAGGGGTATATATCAGGCGCCAAAGCGGCGCCACTCCAGAGGGCACCCTGCCGGCCCACCGAGTGTTGCTAGGGTAAAAATCTCCGACGAACATGCATGCAGCACGCGCACACCTACCTGGAATGGATATGAGCAACACATCTCGAAGAACAACAGTTACAAAGGTGAGTAACCGTCTTTTTTCTTCTCTCGCTTGTTTATTTTACACAGAATTTCAGTAACATCTGTATAAACAAAAAATAAAGACATCTATGCCAGGATTCTGCAGTTGAAAGCATTCTGCCAGACTGCTGTACCTGCATGCTATCAGTTCCAGGGTTGGATCCTTTATCCAGAAGTGTAGTCTACTGTGGTGCATCTCCATATAATTAATTAATAACCTAATAGGAATTTAGACCAGATCAAACAAATGCACACATATTAAAATATATTTGAAACTAATTGGTTGTAGCTGAAGGTAGGGGTTTGCAAAGGGCTCCTAAAAAGCAGCCACCAAATACTTTGGATAACTATGTATTTGGTATTTGTCAAAGAGTAGCTCCTTCAGTTATTTTTAATTAAAAAAATCCTAAAAATCATGTGTATATATTTACTAATTATTTTCTTTTGTGAGTACAGATACTAGTGAGGATGAGATGCAGGAGGGCATGCACTGTGAGAGAAGAGGTTACACATTGAATAATGTATAGATTCTGGAAAAAAGTTAAATTGCACCCTTACTGCGTTATTGTACATATTTATTAATACATTTAATAACAATAAAATAAAATAGTATATAGCAGCTTTCTTACAAAATATAGCATATAAACTAGATATTTTTGAATGCACTTAAATAAAATTAGATAGAGACAGATTAAGACTAATGGGAGGAAGAAAGAAAACATGTGGGTTCAGATTTTTTAAACTAGACAGTCAAAGAGGATCAGAGATACAAGCAGACGCTGTACCACAGGAGACACTTGCACCATCAGGTTAGACTGAGAAGAAAAAGAGAAGAGGGTTTTTTTTTCATTTGTTATGCCTTTTTCTCTATGCTGTTATGATATATTAAAAATGTAGTTATACACTGAAGATCAATCCAAATAACTGGATCAGAGTGCGTACCCCTGAATCTCACTGAGGAAGAACTCATTGAAATCAATGGAATTATTTAGGTGAGTAAACTCCTCACTCATTAGAGTAAATGGGTCTGAAGACAGCTATTGATTTGCATTCCCCCCAAGTTTGAGAGTTTTTGTTTTTTTTAAATTTTCATGTAAACTAAAAATTGAGATGATTATTTCACAATGTGGAAATATGTTTCAGAAATCATTGGGATTCACATATTTAGCAACTTTGTTTTAGTCCTTCTTAAATTTCATACTTTTTAATAGGCAGAATGGGAAAAAAACAGATATTTATGAAATATCATCAAAGTACAAGTATAGATGTAATACTCCTGATTATACACCATAGAAGTAAATGGACCACTGTGAAACCAAGGTCTAGAAAAAGGAGTTCATAAACATTCGGTACATACATTATCAAACCCCACATCTTTGGTTAGTTACTAGAACTGGGGCATCATTACATTGCCATAGCCATCACTAAATGACGACTCTGGGTATTCATGTGCAAATAAGCACATTCTTGTTCCTGTGCAAATAAGCATATCAATGTTCTTTCCCTATTATGGATGGCTGGGGAGAGGGGAAGGAGTAGTCCAGAAATATTGGCAGATATTGCCTATTAACAGCAGGATCAAAACTTATACCAGATCTGTGTCTTGGACAGTAAATCCTTCAAGATAGGGCCAGTGTCATTGTGTTTTACAGCACTTAAACCAATGTACTCCCAATCCTGCTGCAAGACTGTGGGCACTACTCTAATTTACACATTAATAATGTCCCATTCTATTTTAAGATCCAAGATGTGTCATGGAGTTTCTTGCTCCAAACATGATCAGTATTTTACCCAAACAAATGACCAGTGTGTGGAAATTGGTTCAGATAAAAAGAAACCTAACATAAATAATCCTTTTATTACATTCAGAAAAGGATAGCTCTATTCATGTAGACCCTATTTTCTTTTAGAAGGAACATACACTTACTTTGTTATCAAATTTTAGTGGTTTTCTTACACTAATTATAAGACTGTAATGTAAATATATTATACATTACAAGGGGGAAAAAGCAAGCAACGCTACATCACAAAGAGACTTCAAAGAGACTAAACTGAGTTGAACAGACTATTAAACATAAGATAGTCGTGTCATGTCAAAAGCCATTGGTGCTCAGTTTGGGTGTGTTGTCTGAAAAAGGGGTTGATTCACCATTGCCTTTCATCTTATTTGTCCATCGAAAGATACATATGAGTTATGGCTGTTCTTTTAATTGACGTGGAAACATCATAGATGGTGATAAAGCTACCTTCTAGC
Organism: Gopherus flavomarginatus; assembly: GCF_025201925.1. Lineage (NCBI taxonomy): Eukaryota > Metazoa > Chordata > Testudines > Testudinidae > Gopherus > Gopherus flavomarginatus. The sequence goes on along the minus strand of NC_066617.1, from coordinate 50,630,721 downwards.
TTGTGCTTTCTATGAAGACCATTCTGACTCAGCTTTGCAGGTGTCTTACATGGGATCTTAATAGCACATTTTGCCTTTAGACATTTTAATTATTCTTCTGAGATCAACTCCCAAACTGATATTAATTTTAATTTCAGGGCTTGATAATGAAATTTCAAGTGTTTCCATAAAAATCGTGGGAGCTGAGATTGAGGAATGCACTCAGATACTTCATCTCATGTTGATGAAAAGTAAAGGTATCAATTCTGCAACTGGATTAGCATGGGCAGGCCTATGGACCCTCATGGACTGTGGGTGAGGGACAGTCCATATAGGGTACGTCTACACTGTAATTAGACACCTGCGGCTGGCCCATGCCAGCTGACTTCAGCTTGTGGGGCTTGGGGTGTGGAACTGTTGAATTGCAATGTAGACTTCTGGACTTGAGCTGCACCCCAAGCTCTAGGACCTCCCACTAGCAGGGTCCTAGAGCCCAGGCTGCAGCCTGAGCTCAGAAGTCTACACTGCAATTAAACAGACCCACAGCCCAAGCCCCACGATCTGAAGACATCTAGCACGGGCCAGCCAGGGGTGTCTAATTGCAATGCAGACATACCCATAGGTGCAGGGATCAGCCCACATAAAGCTCAATGCATGACTGGGGCCTAAGCTCAGAGCCTGAAAGGTACTAAGCTTGTAACTTCCACTGATTTCAAATCAATGAAAGTTAGGAGCCTAACCTTTGAGAATCTGGGTCTTTACCTGTTTGCCTAGGAAGTGGGTTCAAAATATCACTGGAGTGCTTTCAGGCTCTCTACCCAAATGAATATGTTCCACACTGATGGTGAACAATGCTGATAATATACAGGTGGTTTTTATTTGTAGGATCTAAAACTGGTTTTTATCTTAGATTCTGAGTACCATCAAGTGTATATTGTGGGAAAAGATTTTCCAGTGTCGTTCAGTCTTCCCTTGCTAATGAAGCACTTGGCCCTATCTCTGACAGCACCAGCTTCCATAAGCTACATTCCAGAAAAGTGATTCAGAGATAGCATAGCCAGATATGGGTGAAAGCTCGCAACCTTGGTTTGGTTGTAAAGCTGACACATACTGGGAAGAGAGAATCATTGGGAACTTCTTTGCAGCTGCAGCAGCTACTTGGCATATGAGTAGAATCCCAATAGCCTATGGGTCAGATCCTTAGCTGATATAAATTGGCATAGTGCCATTGACTTCAGTGGAACTACATCAGCTAAGAATCTGACTCCATGTTTTCCTCCTAATTGGAAGAATACAAAACTCTTCTGAATGACAAAATCAAAATGGCTACAAGCCTCCTATAATACATTTGATTAATTTATTCTAATCTCTACAAAAAAGGATAACAGCATTTCTTCATGGCCCTGTGTGCCCTTGGCAATATTTGCAAATACAAATATTATTTTAATTTACAATACCATCCATTTCACCCTCTCCTCTCCAACTTGAACAAAAACAGCACAGCCCAAAAGAGGCAATGAAAAATCCCTCTTCCCACCAGTGCTCAACCTCAGATTTCTCTCCTCTCTCCCAAAGCCAGGGAGAATAGGTGGGCTTTGCAGCGTGCCTTAATGGTCACCAGATTTGAACTGTTTTGGAGTAAGTGAGGAAAAGCAAGTTTCAAAGTTGAGAAGCTGTTTTAGGGACAATCCTGCCAACAACCTCTCTTTCTCTGCACACCAAGGGAGCTCCAACTTGAATGGCTCAATGGATTGCAACTGTGGAAACATGTTCAGAGTGGCCACCTAGGTAGATAGGTCACAGGTTCTAACTGGCAGTTAGTGAAGCACACAGAGTAGCTGTGTAATATGCTCATGATGAATCATACTACTTAGCCAGGGAGCTGCCAAGATTCAATTACTGGATGGGTTTTAAGATATACCACAGGGATTGGTAACCTTTGGCATGCGACCTGTCAGGGAAATCCGCTGGCGGGCTGGGACAGTTTGTTTACCTATAGTGTCCGTGGGTTCAGCCGATCGCAGCTCCCACTGGCCATGGTTCACCGTTCCAGGCCAATGGTGGCTGCAGGAAGTGGTGGCCAGCACATCCCTCATCCCGCGCTGCTTCCCGCAGCCCCCATTGGCCTGGAACATCGAACTGTGGCCAGTGGAAGCTGCGATTGGTCGAATCGGTGGAAGCTGCAGGTAAACAAACTGTCCCGGCCCGCCAGCAGATTTCCCTGACTGGCTAGATGCCAAAGGTTGCCAATCCCTGATATAGCACTATGTACAATGCACCGCACAAGAAAAATGGGATTTCGGGACAACTCCACTAGCACCTGGCAGATAGTCTCCCATCACTCAGAAGAACTGGGTTCAATTCCAGGCTCTGCCATAAACTTCAGGGTATGTCTACACTAGAACCACTACAGCTGCACTTCTGTAGTGCAGACACTTACTATAGGGACTGGAGGGATTCTTATGTCTCTGTAGTAAATGCAACTCTCCAAGAGGGCACACCTAGGTCAGTGGAAGTAACAGACCTACATCAAGGCTTAGGTTGGCTTAATTATATTGTACTTTTTTGAGCGATGTAGTTTAGTTGACCTAACTTTGTAGTGTAGAACAGCCATTACAAAAAGACCTTAGGAAAGGTCCTTAGGCCCCGACTGTATACATATGGGTAAGTGTTTGCAGGGCTGGACTCAGTTTCCCATCTGTAAATGATAATACTTTCCTACCTCATTGGGGTGCGATGAGGACAAATACATTACAGAGTGTGAAGTGCTCAGATACTACGGTAATGAGGGCCATATAAAGCACCTAAAACAGAGGTGGGCAAACTGCGGCCCGCGGGACCATCCTGCCCAGCCCCTGAGCTCCTGGCCCTGGGCGGCTAGCCACAAGCCCTTCCCCTGATGTTCCCTCTCCCCTACAGCCTCAGCTTATTGCACCACCAGCGCAATGCTCTGGGTGGCGGGGCTGCAAGCTCCTGTCAGGCAGCACAACTGCAGACCCTGGCCTGACCTGGTGCTCTCTGCTGCTCAGTGTCGTGGCTGACTCCAGCCAGGCAGCATGACTGTAGCGCCGCCAGCCACTGGTACTCCAGGCAGCATGGTAAGTGGGTAAGGAGTGGGGGGTGGGGGTGGATAGAGGGCAAGAGAATTCAGGGTGGTGGTCAGGGGGCAGGAGTATGGATAGAGGGCGGGGCAGTTAGAGGGGGGAACAGGGGGATTGAATGGAGGCAGGGGTCCCGGGGGTCAGTCAGCAAGGAGAGGCGGGTTGGATGGGGCATTGGGGAGCAGTCAGGGGTGAGGAGGTCCAGGAATGGCCAGTGGACAGGGAGGGGTGGATGGGGCAGCGGTCCTAGGGGGGCCGTCAAAGGGCAAGAAACGGGGGGGTTGGACAGGGGTGGGGGCTGGTCCATGCCTGGCTGTTTGGAGAGGCACAGCCTCCCCTATCTGGCCCTCCATACAATTTTGGAAACCCGATGTGGCCCTCAGGCCAAAAAGTTTGCCCGCACTGACCTAATCTGTCTAGATAGATAGAAAGAGGTGTAGAAGGGACTATGGGTTTGTCTTCTGTGCGGCATGGGATGAGGCCTAGGCAGTTCCTTATGTGGTAGCTTGATGGAAAAGTGTGGGCTAGAAAAGCATAAATAGTGACCCATATATAGCGTCTGTCTGCACTACAGTTAAAACCAAGTCACTAGATAATACAGTTGTCTGCTTGCTTGGCTATAACACAGAACATTTAGTGTAAATGGGACCTTAACCATAATCTGAAACCTGGAATACGCTCTAGGCATGCACTTTCAAATTTAGTCTATGCGGTATACAGTATGTTCTTGTATAAGAACGTCTCTGCCTGCATCATGTCTCTCAGTTACTTAATCACTCGCTGTGGTACTCAGGAAAAAAGAGTTTTCTTTTTTTAAAAGACTGGGTATCTCAAATGGTGATCTAAATCTTAATGCACAATTAACATCCTCCAAGATATTATACAACAAATACCTGATATCTTGTTTTGAAATGACTTATGTGGTTGGCCTGTTACTCATTCTATTTATAAGTAATCCAACCCTAGGAAAGAAAATGAAAATCAGTTATTATATAGCATTTCATACTTGTTCCTTAAAGACAACGGAGCTTTAGTAGAGATTGTCAAAGAAACACAACAAAACAAAAACAAACACTGGCCTTTTTCTCCCTTACCAAATTCCTTTAGGAATTATCACAGACATATCAGACAGTGGCCCTTAGAAATATTAACTATTTTGCAAGCATTTTTCCTTGTTCTTTGTTCTTAAATGCCATATTTTATATGTACTGTCATGTTGTTGGAAAGTTCGTGATTCTGCTGATCAAATGACCAATATACCCAATAGCTCTGGGGCACACAGAAAAACAACAGCTACATAGTACAACATTGTACATCATCTGTCACAAACAATTATAATTCTGGGTTTAATCCTTTTCTTAATTAATCCAATAGGACACATCCTGCTCTTTTTACTAATATGTAGACCTGCTGGGGTCCATGTGAACATGGGGATAGACTGAGGGATTCAAGAGGCTCCATTTTTATGAACGATTCAGTTTATGGACACAAGGGAATGAAAATATGATCAGAGGATGCTGTTGGGAGACAATTTAACTTTAGTACCCGAGAAAGGGCTACAAAGTCCAACACTCTGTGGATAATATTGATTGGCATAGCCCTTAGCATGGCCAAGTACCCGGTTTTCAACCAGAAAGTCTGGTCAAAAAGGGGATCTAATAGTGTCCCATCAGATCTACTCTTTGGACACCTGAAGTCCAGTTACTGCAGGCAGGGGAGGCACCAGGTCATCATCCAAGCCAGCCCGTACACAGCCAGGGCTGCCTCCTACCTGTGTCAAGTGGCTGCAGCTCCCAGGCCCAGCTGTGCAAGTGAGACCCTCCCGACCCAGGTAAAGGGAAGGGAGGAGCAGGGAAAAGCAGCTAGTGATGGGGGGAGAAGAGGAGTCAACGTGAGCAAAGCCTATGGGGAAGAGGTGGAGGAGTGTGAGGCCTTGGGGGAAGAGACAGGGCAGGGGAGATTACAGCACTCCTGCTGGAGTGGTCAGCTTTTAAATATTACAAAGTTGGCAACTCTAATTAGTACCTAATTTGGGAAAGCATTTAAGCAAGACCCAGATTCACAAACTCCCATTGATTTCAATGGATGTTAGGTGCGGAAGTACCTTTGTGAATCTGGCATTGCTGTGCTCATTGTTGTAAGGCCTAACTGATTTAGACCTCAACATCTCATCTACATCTAAATACCTTTAAAACTCTGGGCCCAAGTGCTTAATTTTAATGCTGGCCCTAGTGTAATCAATGATGAAACTCCTGTTGACCTCAATGGAGCCAAGATTTCACATTCAGCTCATTTTCATATTGTTTATCTTGTTAGTTTCACTAAGTACCAATATTTTAATTGCATTTTAAAGCGTTCTCCAATTCAAACTGCAGAAAGAAAAGGCCACGCAATAAACACATATGAAGCAATGAAAAAAATGTTAGTTGGATTTCACAGAACTTATTGCACATCGTTTATCAGTCTCAGTAAAATGCTTACAAGATTCCAGCATTGAGAAGTGGATTTGTGTACTTCATTCTGGTTAAGTTATTCTTTTTAAAAACTATCTTTTTGAAGCTTCATATAATTTTCTAATATTAGTTCCTCAAATTTTCCTCATCTGGTTAAAAAAGCACTGAGCAGTTAATTATTTCTGGATAGTTTCTTCTTAGCCTCTTCTAAATTCTTTCACCTCCAATGTCCTTAAGCAATCGCTGTACATATTTTAAGTCTGTTATCCACATTGCTTCTTGGCCTCAGTAGTACTGTCCATGGACTGGTGTCAACTTTCCTTTATCGTCAGCCAATTTTTTTCTCTATAATTTGCATGAGAAGTGTTCATAATTTGGCAGCAGCATTTCTGTCTAATAGCCGTGTGTGCTGTAACCTTTCCATATTATTGGTGCTCCAACAAAAACTCAATGGCAGACATTTGGGGAAACATCAATGTCTTATATATGAAAAGGCAATCCAAGTTATCAGAGAAGGGGAGTAAGTCTGACACTGTTTTATGAGGTATGGAATCCCTCTTATTTATATACAAATGGTTGGTTTTGCTAATGGAAAATAATTTCTACAGACCAAGCGGAATAATGTGAGATGCAGATATGCCCAGGCCAGTCAGCCAAATGAAGCAAGCCATTTGTCTATAGTTTTGCATTGTTCTGTTAACTTTCCAACGCCAAAATAATCATTTGTTCCCTTTCACCAGCCTAGAAGGTCACAAAACAGACAGTTCCTTTTGATTACTCTAAGTAAATACAAGTCTGATTCAGAGAGGGGAAACAATTATTTGCCAACTGTCAAACCCAATAAAGGGCAAATCTGCTTTCACTTTTTGAGCCAGATTGATGAGTCACTGCAACTATGACTAATACTCACAAATATTAAAATGTACCGAATAATATAACCTCCTTTTGTACTGCTAAAATAGTTTACTCCGTGTAGGACCCCAATCAAACAGGTGTTGCTGGGGAAAACTAGACCATTCCAGCTGCTGCTAATTAGAACCAACGGCTTATTCTATTTCAGCCTTGTACAAGCTACTGACACACATTTACTGTACACACATATGTAAGAGCAGTGGGGGAGTTGTCTAATTAGATTCTTAGTTTGGAAAATTAGAACCTATAAAAATACACATCACCCTCCTTTCGAGCCTCCTTCCCCCACTCCAGCTAGCTTTAGAACACACTGTAACTTTAGGTTAGCGTCTGCAACCCTAATGAACTGCATTTGGAAGATAATAGGGTTTTACTCAGAACAACCTGAGAAGGTTCGTTTGGATAACGAGGAATTTTTGAGTTAAAGAACTATTTGAAGATTAAACTAATTGGGAAAGCATATGCATTAAGGCCAGTAAAAGTAGTATGAAGTGAAATGGTTGCTTAATATTTTTCTTAAATAATTTTAAAAATGTGTTAGGATAAATAAAATACAAAGTTATTAATTCATTTCTTTTGCTTCATTGTTTTATAAAAAAACAGCTGAATTGCTGTCCCCATTGAAGTCAATGATAAAGCTCCTATAGGCTCCAGAGGAGCCAGGATTTTAACAGCAGTATTCATTTTTTTAATTAAATCACAACAGTTGTAAATCAATCTATCTATAGTCCCCATCACCATAGTACCTCACAATCTTTAAGATGTTTATCTTCAGTGAGGTTGGAAAATACTATTATTCCTATTTTACACATAGGAAACTGAGGCATAGAGAGACTAAGGCCCAGATTGTTTTATTTCCAAAGAATGAAGTTGAACACAGGTTAAGTTGAATAAGTGGAACTTTATTAAGCCATGTGCACTGCTACATCCATGTGGCTGCATTGCTTCCTGCCTAACTGCCTGCGTCCCTGTTTTTCTGGTATCCTTTCAATAACAGTCCCACCAGGGAACACAGGCCTTCAGACTCTAGTTCCACTGAAAATGCTATACAGCTCCTCAAATGTACTTTGGTGCCTATCTGCCTCAGTCTACCATTTAGGCACCACTAACATTTTCAGAACCACCACTCAGCTGCTCCCTAATCCCACAGGCACCTAGTTTTCCACAGGTTGACATTGACAAAGCCTCCTAAGTGCTGATGCTGGTCTCCAGCTAATGAGCTGCTCAGAGTCCTACCTCAAGTCTAGCCCTGGAGCAAGATTCTCTAACTAGCTGGGGGAAAACCTATGTCACCAGTGTAGCCCAATCCTGTAGGCATGCTCAGAGCACACCTAAGACTTGATACCTGCCACCAAAGCCAGCCAGGGTTCAGCAAGTTGGACATTTTTGTGTCTGTAGAGCACTCACTTCAGATGCAAGAAACTCGTAGTCAAGTCCTGGCTTACTGGAATCTTTAATTATTTATACAACGTGGAACAGCTTCAACAGGAAAGATTGCAAAAGACCCACCCCAGAATAGCCTGTAGCCCAGTTAGGGTACTCACCTGGAATGTGGAAGATGTGGGTTCAAGTCCCTGCTCTGAATTCCTAGCCACCAGGCTATTGCCTGTTCTGGGTGCTCTCTCTCGTTAAAGATCTCAGTCATGTACAAATGGGTTTCAGATGCTAGGGCAGAAGTGGGCAAACTTTTTGGACTGAGGGCCACATCTGGGTATGGAAATTGTATGGTGGGCCATGAATGCTCACGAAATTGGAGTTGGGGTGTGGGAGGGGCTGAGGGCTCTGGGGTGGTGTCAGAAATGAGTTGAGAGTGAGGGAGGGGGTCCAGGCTGGGGAAAGGGATTGGGATATGTGGGGGAGTGAGGGGTCTGGCTGGGGGTGCAGGCTCTGGGGTGGGGCTGGGGATGTGGGGTTTGGGTGCAGGAGGGTGCTGTGGGCTGGGACCAAGGGATTCAGAGAGTGGGAGGGGGATCAGGGCTGGGGCGGGGGGTGGGGCATGGGTGGGGCTCAGGGGTGCAGGCACCAATCGGCACTTATCTCAAGCAGCTCCAGGAAACAGCAGCATGTCCTCCCTCCAGTTCCTACATGGAGGAGCAGTCAGGCAGCTCTGCGCACTGCCCTGTCCACAGGCGCCGTCCCTGCAGCTCCCATTGGCCACAATTCCTGGCCAATGGGAGCTCTGGGGGTGGCGCTTGGGGAGAGGGCAATGCACAGAGCCTCCTGGCTGCCCCTAAATGTAGGAACTGAGGGGAGACATGCTGCTGCTTCCAAGAGCCGCACAGAGTGGCTCCCAACCTTGCTCCCCAGCTGGAGCACAGGAGTGGGGCAAGCCCCAGACCCCACTGCCCAGCAAGAGCTTGAGGGCCAGATTAAATTGGCTGGCAGGCCAAATGTTTGCCCACCTCTGTACTAGGGCACAGGTTACCTAAGTGGGTGACCTGGGTTAGGCACCTTACTTGGGGAGAGGATCCCCTGAGGAAGGAGGCACCTATCTCTAGCCAGTCAGCAAGGGCACCTAAAACCTTCTCCTCTTCCCACCCCTTCACTCTTCATTTCACTCGTGGCTAGCCCAGGCAACTACCTCATTAGCTTCCTGGCTTCTGAGGATCCCTTCCTTAGGCACCTAACTCTTCCCATGCATTGCATGGGGGAAACTGGCTATCTAACTCAGGGCAGAGGATTCCACTTAGGGAGCAGGGCACCTAGGCATTAGGCATTGCAACATTGAGCAGAGCAAGCACCTTTGAGTATCTAGGCCTAAGTGACGTCAGGCACTACAAAATTAAGTAGACCTAAATTAAGTCAATGTACAGTAATTAAATCACTTCTTGTGTTGTCAGTGTGTGTCCTCAGCAGGAGCACTTGCGCCACTTTAACTGTCAGTGTGGGGCACCGCGAGACGGTTTTCGGAAGGCAGCAACAGTCGATATAAGCAATGCTGTGTCTATGCTGACACTATGTTGACCTAACTGCATCGACTTAATCACTATCCCTCTCATGGAGGAGGCATTATTAAGTTGATGTTGTGGGCAAGTTACATTGGTGGGAATGGAAAGATATTTTAATGTAGATGCTTACATCAACCTAACTCTGTAGCGTAGACCAGAGCTTATTGCAGGTCACACAGCCTAACTCCCTGCATTCTGGAGGAAGTCAATAGTGGAGGAGAGAATTCATAATTAGGATCCTAACAAATGGACCATCCTTCTTCTCATGCCCACCTCAGCCAACCTTAAAGAGACTTCATCAACCTAAAACATAGTGTAAAGAAATGTTAAAATAGCTTTTAGGTACCATAGCTACCCTTAAATCCTTAGATAATGTTTGTGTTTTTACAATTGTATACTGCTATTTTTAAAAATATGTCTTCTCCTTCCTTGTTGCTGTACGAAAGACCCCCACAAAAATGGTCTAAAATCCTCATTCTGTAATGCGCCACACACAGGTGGATTATTCACACAGAACATCAGAGTTGACAGTATCCTTTTAACCTGGCTGATTTACACCAGCCGAGTGTGTGACCTGCAGTCTTCTTCTACCATCCTCTTCCCACCCTTCTCTCTTATTCAGTCTTCCGATTTTCTTTATTTGTTGGGGGGATTTTTTTGTTTGTGTTTTCTTCTAAAAATAAATCACTAGAGCTATGAAGTTCCACATTAAAACTACTTTATTTTTTCAAAATGCCATCGACTGTAAAAGGAATTCTGTTAGAAAGTGGGTCATCACATTTACTAATACAAACTGCATTTCACATGGCACAACATGTGGCATAGGATTTATAACACTTGTCTGCATGTACAGCACAACAGCAGCTGCTGTAGCACTTTAGTGAAGACGTTCCTACACTGACAGGAGAGCTTCTCCCATTGGCAGAATTAATACACCTCCCTGAGAGGCAGTAGCTATGTCAGTGGGAGAAGCTCTCCGATCAACATACTGCTTTCTGCACTGGGGTGGGGTGGGGATAGGTTAGTGTAACTATGTCGCTTTGGGATATGGATTCTTCACACCCCTGAGCAATGTAACTATACCAATATTGATCTGTAGGGTAGACCTGGCCTAAAGTAGTACTCTATGAAGTATCATAAGATATATAGCTTATACAGTAAAGCTATATCTACACTACCACTTACGTCAGCAAAACTTAAGTCGCTCAGGGGTGTGAATATTCCACCCCGTGAATGACACAAATTACACCGGCATAAGTGCTAGTGTGGACAGCACTATGTCAGTGGGAGAGCTTCTCCCACGGACATACCTACTGCCGCTCATTGGGGATGGATTAATTATGTCAACAAGAGAGCTCTCTCCCATCAACATAGAGCAGCTACACAACACAATTTACAGCAGTACAGCTGCTTCAGTACAGCTGCACTGCTGTAAGCTCTCTCGTGTCGACATAGCCTTAGAAGGATGGAAAGATCATCCACTTACCCGGCATTAGTTTGGATACTGAATACCTAGACTTTTTTTTTTTTTTCTGGAGATCCCATCAGAGAAAATCAGTCGAAATCCCTGAGGATATTATAAGCTGCAATCTGTTCACTGGCTACCAAAGCTGTGAGCAATATGTGTAAGATGTAACTTATATGCAAAGAATTCCAATTCTGTGTGCCATGTTAGCGGCACTAAGTTGATGTTGAGCTAGACATAGGATAAGACAGACTCTATATAGGAATGCTAAGTGCATAAGCAGATTATGGTAGCCATGCGCAAAAAGGATGTAATGATAAATAACTTCCCAATAGAAGGTGTTATAGTGTGGTTATGTATAGGAACTTGGAAAACTTTACTTCCAGGAAATGCTTGAGGAGGACAACAGTATAGGTAGAGGAAGTAATACAGGCTGAATGTTGTACTGTCTTGGCTCTCTATTGTTATTCTCATACACAGAAAACCCCCATTTTTCTACTCTCAGTTCTCTCCTCCTTGACCTGCATTCACATGAGGTTCTTTCCTCATGTTTGTTTATTCATGCACACACAAACTAGGCCATAAGCTAGTAGTAGGCAACCTGCGGCCTGCTGCTTCCCACAGCTCCCATTGGCCGGGAATGGTGAACCACAGCCACTGAGAGCTGCAGGGGGGCCATGCCTGTGGACGGTCAACATCCGCAAAATGCCTCACGGACCACAATCAGCTTACACTGATGTGGCCCGCAGGCCACAGGTTGCCCATCACTGCCATAAGCTTTCAAAGGTACTGAGAGATAGCATGTGCCAGAAGTATACTGTTCATCCTCTCTCCTACCTTTACCTCCCCACAAAGTGTCAATAAGGCCAAGTCCTATCAATAGCACTGGCCGACAACCACTCCCTCCAATGGATTCAGGAAAACTTGGGTTGCACATTTGTTTGAGCATAGGTGCCTAGCTGTCACCTATCATCCTATATCAAACAGTTTCAGCCCATATTTGATTTCCTAACAGAAAACTTTCCTGAATCCTCCTCTTCTGGCCTTCAAACACCCCAACCTCGCAAAGCTCATCATCAGAAGGACGCTCCCCAAAGACCAAGACACACCAGCTCAAAGTGGCCTTAGACCCTGCCAGAACATCAGATGCAAAACTTGCAGACATATCTGCACTACTACGATGATCAATACACCTCACAACACAACTTCCAAGAAGCATGGGTCCTACACATGCCTACCCAACAGGTGGTTTACTTCATCCAGTGCATCAAAGGCCCCAACAGCTATGTGGGTGAAACCAAACAAACATTATGCTCTCAAATGAACTCGTATTGAAAAATGACAAAAGACCAAAACACTATTTCACCAATGGGAGAATATTTTGCACAAAATGATCAATCCATATCTGATCTTTCAATACTCGTCTTCAAAAGAATTCTGCACAACACCCTCAAAAGGCAAGCTTGGGAAGTTAAATTCATAATGCTGCATGGCTATGAGCTTATCTACACTTGACATGCTGCAGTGGCACAGCTACAGTTGCGCTTCTGTAGCACTTCAGTGTAGACACTACCTACAGAGACAGGAAGGGGGGTCTCCGACCACTGTAGATAATCCACCTCTGTGAGAGGCAGTAGCTAGTTCAATGGAAGAATTCATCCGTTGACCTAAGGCTGTCTACACCAGGGGATAGATTGGATTTCTCACACCACTGAGAGATGTAGCTATGCTGATGTAACTTTTCAGCGTAGCCCAGCCCTAGACAGTAAACATCATGGACTCAAGTGGGACACTGGTTTCCTGGCTCATTATGACAATCTGTAACACATTTTCATGCTAATCCTTAATGGCCCATTTCATATCTTTTTGCACAACAATCTAACTCCTCTTGCCCACTCCATTTCAAGTGGTCTACAGCATGTTACACCTTACATTTAGCAATCTGTTCCAACTTGTATTTAGCTGAGACACTCTGATTTCCTTCCACAGACCTGAAGAAGAGCTTTGTCTATACGCCTGGGATAATTCTGAGCCACTGTGCATGCACAGAATTCATGTCCCCTGCAGATTATTTTTCTCTGCAGAATATAGATTCTGCTAGTGAGGCACAGCAGTTACAACCTTCACCCACAAGGGGCTGCTGTGGTGCTAGAAGAGAGAGCAGCCAGCCAGAGGAGAGGCTGTTTTCCTCACTGTGGGGCCAGGTGAGGAGGCACTGGATAGATAGAGTGGACCACACAGGGCTGCTGAGGAGTCACAGATTGGGGTCCAGAAGGGCCAGTAGGGGAAAAGACTGAGGCATGGGCTCAGGAGCTAGTGGGATGACAGCATTGAGCCAGGGGGCTGAATGGGAGGGGAGCTGCAAGGCCACATGAGGATGGGGGTAGGGGATCCAGGGACTCATGGAGGGGTGTGTGCAGGGACACATAGGGTAGGGTGACCAGATGTCCTGATCTTATAGGGACAGTCCTGATTTTGGGGTCTTTTTCTTATATAGGCTCCTATTATCCCCTACCCCCATCCTGATTTTTCACATTTGCTCTCTGGTCACCCTAACATAGGGACAGGGTAGGAGGTGCAGGGACACATGGGACCAAGCCTAACTGAATGGGAAAAGATAGGGATCATCCAGGGTCTGCATGGGGGAAGCTCCCCAACTCCCTACAATCCCTCCCCCAACCCTCAAAAAGCATGTTCCATACTTCTCCCACCACACCAAACAATCCTCCAGGTTCACTTCTAGCTTCCTTTCCACTGCCTCAGCTCCTCCATTTCCCCTGACTCCCCCCAAGCCTTTGTACTGCTTCTGAGGGGTTTCTGTATTGTAGTTTAAATTAATTATAACTCAATGTTCTGTATTAACGTGGCTAGTAAGGAATCTATTTGTCAAAAAACATTTCCTGGATTTTTTTTTGTCTGTAGTGTTACAGACATACTTGCTGACAGATACTTTTAAATAAATTACCAAAATAATTGAAACTGGCGTGATTGTGTTATTTTGACAAATAAAATATGCAGAATTTTGCAGAATTGTGAGCAGATTTTTTAATTTTTTGGAGCAGAAATCCCCCAGGAGTATGTGTGGCTTGAAAGCTTATACATTCCACCAACAGAAGTTGGTGTAATAAAAGATATTACCTCACCTTCCTTGACTTTTGTTCTACCTAACCTATACTACCCAATCTCTCTAATTAAAGTAAGGTACATATCATTTTCAGTTTCAGTCCTGTTTAAACTCAAATGCTTAAGGTTTGTTCTATCTAATCTATCCATTGGAGATACTTCTGAGCTGCCTACGTTCTTGATATGTAAGTGCCATGTTATCACTGGTTTCATGAAAGAACTGGTGGATGTAAAATTGGAAAATAGAAGCAGCAGTCAAAAGAATGTTTTTATTAGGAAGGGCCTGATCCAAAATCCAGATCCAATTGAAGGATCAAAATCTGGATTTGAATTCCACAGCTTGTGCCCTATCTATCTTTTATTGTTCACAGGAGGAAGCAGGTGAAATACTTAGAATGATCTGAATAAAACTGAAACACTTCCATAGAAAGTCAAATGCTGTTGCTATAAATTAACAAGGATTTGTCAAACATTTTTGAATGCAAGAGTAGCACCCGAGAGGGTTTGACTGATATGGTGGCTATCAGCAAACATGTCTTTGATCTATGGGCAATCACAGACCTTACTGAAGCTGATGGGCCTGCTAGCCTCCTTTCTTTCAGGCTAAATGAGGGAGCAAATAAATGCCCATTTGTCCAGAGATAGAGACTGCCATGAATCCCAACCTAGAACACAGGAAGGGAAAAGTTGCTGAAGACTCCTACATTTTTAAAAATAAGTTAGTAGAGAGTTTATGCAAGGTCATGGCAGGCTATAAACCCAGGTTTCTATCAGGGCATATCTCAGTCTTAGCTACTGAACCATACTACCCTGTCAGACAGATCAAACCAGTTTTTGTTAGCCTATAACTTGCCAATATAATTATTGCCCAGAGCTGGGGAAAGAGTCTAGGATTCCTGATTACCAGTATTTTCACTAGTAAATAGTTGTATAATCTACTGTGAAAGTTTGTGTCAAGTCCTACTCCTGTGGCTTGTCTACAAAGGGGTTAGCAACTGATCCTTTAGGAAGGGCCTACAGTAGGGATCTGAAGGTCAAGAGATTTAATGCCGGCTGTTTATCTATGTGGAGGGATGGGATTTATACATGTGTTTCTAACAGTGAAAAGATCACTTTAAAACAGGTTTTATCCTTAAAAACGATAATCTATAAATTATGGTTTGACTCAACAAAACAGATTCACATTTCAGTCATTTCTCATTGTCATTGTTAAAGTTTTATCTTAAAGTGCAAGTTTGATGAAGCTGGAGTATATATTGCTTTTGGGTATTTGATGGAGTTGGAATTGAGAGCTTTATGGAGCATTGGAGTGTTATTGAGTGTTATACGCTATCAGAAAGAGGAAGGGAATGCATAAGTCTTTCCCCTTCTTATTTCCATGATTGGAATATTTTTAGGCAAATAGGATGAGTCGTGTCACAACCTTAACTGTCACTAAACATACTTTAGAACATAAGACCGGTCATACTGAGTCAGACCAGAGATTCATGTAGCCCAGGACCTCTTCTGACAGTGGCCAGTGCCAGGTGCCCCAGAGGAAATGAACAGGACAGGTAATCACCAAGTAATCCATCCCCTGTCACCCATTAACTTTGTTTTTGCTAAGATTAATATATTTGCATAAGAGATCCCTAGTCAAAGGAATAAGGAATGTCCACAGAGAACTCTAACGAGCTACAGATTTAGAATGATCTTGGAAAGATGAGTGTATGACCAGTAGATCTATTTAAGGTATCCATTATCATAATATCTGAACACCTCATAATCTTTAACGTATTTATCCTCACAACATACCAGTGAGGTAAAGAAGTACTTTTATCCCCATTTAACAGCTGGAGAACTAAGGTACAGAGAGAATAAGGCCTAGATCCACAAAAGGAGTTAGGCATCTAAGTCCAACATTCAGGCATCACAGAGTTCTTCAAAGCCCCTGCTCTGCTGCTGCATAATGCCGTAGGCACTCAAAGTCCCTGAGAGCCTAAAATTCTACCAATAAGTCCCCTCAGTGCCTCAGTTTCTACCAATGAGTATGCACACAGCTGTCTCAGTGCAGATGCCTAGGTGCCTAACTCAACAGGATTCTCAAACTAAGTGTTCCTGTGCCTATCTTGCCTGTGGGACCTGATACAGTAGGCATGCTCTGAGCATGCCAAACCCACATAAAATGGCCAGAAAAGGCCCCAATAACCTTTAGCCCAGTGGTTACAATCCTCACCCTGAAAATAAGTGACCTGGGTGCAATTTTCCCTGCTGCCTGATACCCTGAAAGGATTTGCGCTTGGGTTTCACCTCCCACTACCTCAGGTGAGTGCCTTATCCACTGAGTTAAGGAACAGTCTGGTATGAGTTATTCTCAATCTCTTCTGATGAAGCTGTAGCATTGTATAAATAATTAAATATGCACTGGGCCACCAGGAAAGCATGACTGACTCTGTAGTCCAGTGGCTAGGGCATTTACCTCAGAAGTGGGGAAACCCAAGTTGAAATCCCTTCTTCACATCAGGAGAGGGGGAAATTGAACTTGTGCAAGTGCCCTAACCAGTGGGGTAAAGGTTATTAAGAAGGGCCTCTTCCTCTGTTGATGCTACTGCATTTCTTAAAAAAACAAAACAAAACAACTTACATGCCTATCTCCAGAAGAAGGTTCATGGCTGTGAATCACATGTGAAGATAAATGGCTAGCTCCCTCTGAGGGGGTGGGACTTAGACCATACCCTTTTTTTGGCATTTCCTAGTGTCTAAATTAGGCAGCTCCATCCTATGCATGCTGGCTTTTGTGGATTCCATTCTTGGACCTTATCTACATTGGCTACACTTGTGGCAGTGTGTAGGGTAAGTGTAGCTACATACCGCAGTGAAAGACAGCCTGTATCCACACTCACTCCAGTGTATAGCTATACTCGGCAGTGAAAAGTTCTGGTGGGGAGTAGAGACGGAAATGTTCCTATTGCCTGAGCCTTTCACTGTAATGAGGAAAGGCTCTGGCGAGGCAGGTGGAGCTGCCAGATCCTTTCCCAGCCACAGTGAAAGGTTCAGCAGTGAGGAGATGAGGAAGCTTTTCCCCACTGCCTCTCTCCCTGCCAGAGTCTTTCACTGCAGTGGGGAAAGGGTCCAGCAGCCAGTAGGGAGGCAGTGGGACTCTACACTGCTAAACGTATGTCAGAGGCACTGCTAAACAGATGTCAGAGGCACTACTTGGATATGAAGAGTAGTGCAGGATACATATGCTAAGGTTCAGGTGTTTAGGACACTCTGCGCTACTCTATTTGCCTGAGTAGTGTCTCACCATCTACATGGCTATTTATATCTGTGCTAGCTACTCATGCAGTGTTTGTGCTCTGCACACCACCATAATGTAGACCTACCCTTATACACTTATCTCTCACCATGCATTGAATAGGGAGCATAGACACCTAACTTGAGGCTGTGGATTCCACCAGGTGGCAAGGGGGCTAAAAGTTAGGTGCTGCAACACTGAAGTCACTTTGTGGATTTAGCCCTAGGTTAAACATGAAGTCCATGGCAGAGCAAAGAATCAAAAACAGTTTGACGCTTCATCCTCTCCAACAGGTATTAAACTTGCAGTTGGTAAAACATCTTTCATACAAACTAGTTTCCGGAGCAAAATACCTTTCTGGGTCTATGCTCTCTACTCCCAGCTGACTTCCTCTTCTTAAAGTAAGCCGCAGGCTGGCTCACTGCTTTCAGCTTTTTCCCAATCTTATGTGTTAAACCTTGTCTTTTCATAGAGAAATTCAAGAACTTCCTGCTCTCAACATACATTGATCCTTATTGGGCCCCAAAGGGATGATCCATTCTTACAACATGGGAGATGTGTAGGCCCATGCAGTATTATGGCAAACAGTGTTTTCCGTACACCACCTGATCCTGCAGCTCCTGTGATTGGTGCTGCACAATCCACTCTGCTTTATACGTATCAGGCAACATGGAAAGCAGACAGCTGATCAAAGAGAAACACTGCAGGTGCAGTTTCATGGGGTCAGAAAAGTGGCAGAAGCTTTCAAACTGTGGGAAAGGGGAGATGGGGAATGGAGAATTGGAGCAATAATTCTTCTCCTCCTCCTTTAGCTCTATGTTGTTTTTTAAAATATTTAACACTCATTAAGTCTCCCCCACTAACCATGTGCTCACCCAATTCAAACATGTTTCAGAAAAATACAGATTCAGGCTCTGACAAATGAGTATATGAAAGAAAACCACAATAGTTAAGAATAAGAGGAAAACTATTAACTGATGGCAGGAACTACTAACTGGGACATAAAGTTGGCATATTGAGCTGAAATACTCTGACATTTGTTGTAAAACTCAAACCACAAACATTTTCCCAAATATTCTATTTAGCATTCTTCACCAACCATTGATACATCAGCTAGTGGGTGTGAGTCAAAGATCTAAGGCAGACTTGTTGGAATGAGGATCTGAGCACTGACTGGAATGCACATCTAGCAAAGATCAAGCAGAAACTGTAGGGAAAGGAAAATGTGTATGCCTAACATCATCTTCTAATTTATTCACCTTCTAATTTAAATGGTGTCATAGGAATTCTAGCCTACCAGCCTGTACAATTCATTAACCATACTTCATTAGACAAATCATATTTAAGTAATTACCAAACCGGGGCAGATATTAGAAAAGCCAACAGTTTCTATCAGAGCTGTGACAAGAATATGTGAATGTAGGGATTGATGTAGTCTTGATGAATGAGAGAAAGAGGGTGAAAGGAGATAAGATTCTATTATTTTAATCACTTAGCGCTCTACAATAGCAGAGCTGGCCTGGTGCTCTGTGAGGCCCCAACCTGCTAGTGCTGTGATTGAGTCATCATGAGTTGTCTTATTCATTTCTCCTGCCAGAGGGGGAGGCCAGACAGTGAATTTCCTCCAGCTCTGGTTCTGCTGCCAGAAGGTGAGATTGCCCAAGCAATCACAGTCACAGAGGGGACCCCCAAATACATGAGCCCCATGTTGTCTTACGTTCCTAATGCTCAAGTCTGGGCATGACTTTTTGGACAAAATGTAAACTTCTATGGTCAGATCCTCAGCTGGTTTAGTTCTACAGAAATCAAGGGAGCTAATGCCAATTTGTAACACTGCAGATCTGGGCCTAATGTATAAACTGTAGCTATTGATACCAGGCAGAGTTTTGTCCATTTAATTTCGGCCTTGGAAATCAGTAAGTTTTCCATGAAGTAATGAAAACCCCGTAAATGAGGAGAGTGCATCTCAAGAGCCATATTGGTAGAAGTTGTTATTTAAGAAGGAGGATGGATGTGTATGATCTGTTTTCAGGTACTGCAATTTGCCATGCCATGCAGCACAATCTAAATACACACATTAAAATTCCAGTAGAGTTTATCAGGAAAAAAGCTGTAAGGGGTACATTTAATAACTACAGTGACTGAATTAATGGTGCCCTAATTGCAGAAGCATTTATCTTAGCAACTAGTGATAGATGTACTGTGTACTTTGGAAACTAATCTTGATTTGACTTCCTTCCATTTTTCCATTCTTCGCTGTTGCAGTTTTGCTTGCTTATTTCATCTTTATCCTCTCAACCTTTCCTAAACATATACAGCAATTAATTTTTGTTCATAGTAATATACATAGTTAAATACACAAAATACTGCATTTCTTATACAAAAACAATAGAAAAAAGCTACCATTATATTGGTTATTGCATTGTTAATGCACGGGTAGCTGTGAGCTGGGACAGAAATTAAGTGCTGATAACGTATGCTAAACTCTACAGCCCTTTGGTTAGGGCCCCATGTTACCCTTTGTGCCCACATGTTGGGAGGAGTCTGTTTCTGAGGAGAGAGGAAATTAGCCATAGCCTTTGCAGAAGGTTTCCTTCTCCCAACCCAGTAGAAATTACTCTGCAGGATTCCAGCTCCCAAGAGTGGGAGGAAGCATAAGCACCCTATAACATAGGGTAAAGTCTAGACTCATAGAAATGTATCCATCACCTCCAGATCAGATCAAAACAGCTAACCAAAATAACTAAGTCTTGCAGTGACATGACTTGTAGAGGCAGCACATTCACTTCCTGGAGAAGATCTTTGTTAGTCAACAGTGATCATGCAAGCCACTTAAGACCTGATTGTATAGGGCCTTGTCTACACAGGAAAGTTTTACCAGTTATAACAATTCAGTATGTGGGCACTCTTATTCTGGTATGAGAGTGGCATTTCTTGGTTTAGCTTAAAGCCCTTCCTTTCAATGGAGTTACAGTAGGGATGAGTTTGTTCAAATGGTTTCAGTAACATCTTGATGACATTGGAGGATGAACACCAAGGTTTAGAGTTCCATATCCAGTAGTTTATTTTTGCACTGAATACCATTTTATAATTAGAGTCCTGCCAAAATTGAAACACTTTGCAAAATTGTGTCAATTTCACACACAAAAATATTTTAGCGAAAAAGGTTTAACAATGTTGAAATGTCCCATTTTGGCATTTTTGGAATGAAATGTTTTGATTTTTCATTTTGAAATGACTTTTTGTTTCATTTTTTTAAAATGTTGTATTATAATTTATATTATCATATAAAATAAAACTGTCTACGTTGAAATAAAATATTTCAATTGAGCCAAAACAAAAACAAATTAAATGTTCTTTCATGGAGAATTTGGAAATTTTGCACTTTGTACTGATTTGGAACAAAGACAAATTTTGAAATCTCAAAATCCTCCATGAGGACAGAATTTCTGCCCTCCACACAGCTTTACTTATAATGCCCACATACAATGTAAGTCACACTAATGGCAAATTTCTTCATCTTTCCCTTATCCCACCAACTGGGGTCCGGTGACAAGAAACTGTTGATAATGTGGGGACATGAATTTTGAACCTACTCCCCACAAAAAAGAAATAAAAATATAAATCCTGGCAGGAATCGGGTGGTGGGGGGGTGAAGGGGAATTATGACTCCACATGCCCCCCCTCCCAACTGTTGCCTCTATCATCTCTCTGAGACAGCACTAAAGTCCACCTGCTTATCATCTTTTATGATGTAATCCATCCATTACGTCCTTTGGCTTTCCCCAGGGTCTTTTTCCTACTTCTCTCTCCTGGCATGCTATCTTCATCAGGCCCTCTTCATCCATCCTCTGTATATGTCCAAACCAAAAAAGTCGAGCTTCCTGAATTTTATTGGCCACATCATTTCACATTATGTCAGGCGCCTGCTTCATAATAGTAATTAATCTTAATTTGTACTTCTAGAGCACTTTTCATCCAACACTCTCATATTGCTTAAAAGTTTTAATGAATCACAGCTCACAAAAATTACGGAGTCCATTTCACAGTTCGGGAAAGTGAGGCACTGTGAAGTTAAGAGCCTAAGACAGCGTTGAAAATAGTGGCTGACCCAGGCATAGAACCCAGGAGTGCTGAATCCCAATCCAAATGTTAGAAAACAACCTTTCTAAACCACTTACAATATTATTTTTGCTATTATTTATTACTCATATTGCAGTGGGGTGTAGTGACCTCAACTAGCTCAGGACCCAATTGTTTTTAGACACTATACAAACATATAATTAATAAAAGTCCCTATCCAAAAGGATCTGCTGTTTAAAAACATATAGAGTAAGAGCTTCCCAAATGTCAAGCAGACCATAGGGGCACTAAGCCTTAACCCAACCTTTATACTATCATCATGCTCTGCTTACAGCTGCCACCATATTGGACCTGATTCGCCTCTTGACTTCGATGGAATGACTCCGGTTTTACACAAGTGTAAGTATAGGAGACTCAGGCCTCTTATTTATATGACCAAAAGATAACTGATGTGACAGCAAACAAGGAAATTAGGACTGGATGTTGAGATAAATTCTATGTAAAATTCAGAGATTAAGGGGCATTTTATTTGTTTGTGCATTTGCCCCTCTGATTAAAACTATTCCTTTTTGTTTTGCCTTCTAATGGCTATTTCATGGGACACATTCTTCTTAAAGGTTATATTGTTAGTCTTGAATAATACTTCAAGGTTAAGAGGTTGAAGTAGTTGCAGGGACTTCCTGTTTTTGACAGCTCCTTTTTCCTTTCCACAAATGTGTTTTATACATTTTTTCTGCCTTTTTAAAAAAAATTATTTTCTTGCAGAGGCAGTAATGAATAGAGAGGTTAATCCCAGCTCTGCAAATTTACCTGTATATTTTGGGGAGGGGGAAATGAGGAAATTGTAGGTATCGTTTATTATTTGTTATGATTCTGATGGCAGAGCTAAAAGTTTAACTTTTGGAGGTCAGGCTGATTGGCAAGACAATCACAATCTTCAAAGGAAAACTGATCTAATGTAATACCACACCACGTGCTTCTTCTGGCCACCAAAACATTAAAAGGAGGGTTCCTTTATTCCAGTGAACTTGTTGATTTAAAGTCTGAAGCCTCAGAATAAGGTCCTGTAATCTCTTAAGTGCTGGTACTACCCCTTGTGGTATTAGTGAAATGTCTGAATTTCATATCTTGCAAACTCACTGGTATTTTCAGGGTATGACACTTCCATAGTAGCTATGGAGGCAGTGAAGTCTAGAAGTTAGAGCAGAGCACTGTAGGTCATGATTCCTGGATTTTATTCCCAGATCAGTCCCATAGACACTGTATAATCTTGGGCAGTTCACACAGGCCAACATTTTCAACAATGGTGCCTAAATATTAATCTCATTTATTCATAGACTGTAAGGGCAAAAGGACCACTATGTACATCTAGTCTGAGTCTGACCTCCTGCATGTGGTGATAAGTGCAATATAGAATCAGTATATAATAGAACAGAACAAGACACAGAATTTCATCGTGATCTCTGCATCAAACATTCTAGTTGAACCATGAGTTGTTGAGTGTCTTTACAATAGAGAGATAAGGTGGATGAGGTAATGCCTTTTATTGGACCAAATTCTGTTAGTGAGAGAGACAAACTTTCACACTACATCAAGCTCTTCCTCAGGTCTGGGAAAGGTATTAAGTGTGTCACAGCTAAATACAACATGGAACAGATAGTTTAGCATAAGTAGTTAGCACATATTCTAAAGGGACCATTCGAGGTGAAGTGGCCCATTAACACTTCTGTAGTCATAGGACAAAAAGGTGGGGATAGTGGGTTACAGATTGTTGTAATAAGCCATAAATCCATGTCTTTATTCAGGCTATGATTTTTAGTGTATAGCAAAGGTATGTATTTAAGCTCCCAGGTTCATCTTTTGAAAGTATTTTGGAGGTTTGCTTTGAGGATGGGAACTGATGGGTCAGATATCAAGTGATTGCTTTGTGAAAAGTGTTGACCCACAGGTGACGGGTTGTTTTTGTCTTTTATCATTTTCCTGGACGAGTTCATTTGAGAGCCTAGTGATTGTCTGGTTTCGCCCACATGTTTGTTATTGGGGCATTTAGTGCACAGGATGATACAATGTGATAAGCCTGTGTAGGAACCATGGAGCTGGAAAGGTGTGTTGTGGTGTGTGGATCATTGTAGCAAGGGAGATATGTCTGCAAGTTTTGCATTTGTTGTTCTAGCAGGGTCTGGTACTGCTTTGAAATGGTGTGTCCTGGTGTGTGGAGAGCTTGCTTCTGATGATGACTTTGGAGAGGTTGGGGTGCAGGGGGTTGTTTGAAGGCCAGAAAAAGGGAATTTTCAGTCTGTTAAGCTGTATATCCTGGACTTTCTCCTCAAGCTTATTCTAACATATCTGAGTACCTGGCTGTAGAGAATAGATTTATGACTGTCAGTGGGGATGTGATAATTGTGAGTGGTTTTGTCATTGTTGTGAAAGAATTCTCTGAGGCAGAGTCGGTGGAAGAATACTTCTAATTCTTCATGTTAGTATGGTATCAGGTTCTTTGGTTGGGCAGAAGTTCAGTCCCTTAGAGCAAACAGATAATTCAGCTCCAGTTAGGGGTAGTCTTGATAAATTGAGGATGTTTGAGTGTCATGTAGTGTCCATGTGGTAGATGGTGGTGTTTTGTGGGTTGTGGAGTAGTTACGTTTGGTTCTACTTTTTGTTTTTGTGTTGGATGGCTGTAATCAGGTTTTTTTAAAAGATGTTTTGGATTTCTTGCAGTTGTCAAGTCTGGATGGTCATGGGATGGAGGAACCCCCCTTCCCCAAGATGCCTGAATTGGGAGATAGTTGGGTAATTGGTGAGGGAAGGTGAGGTGCAAGTCTGGCCAAGTAGGGGCACCACTCTGAAGATCAAAGCCCTCTTCCACTGTCCCATTAGGACTTAGCAGATAACTTTCAAGGACCCCTCCATCAGGAAAGCTCCTGAGTGGAATGTCCTACCACAACCCTTCTCATGGTGTAAGTCAGAAACCAGTGCCAGTTGCAGGGCTGAGTTCAGAGGGTGAGCCTCCCTATAGGTTGGGGGGTTGGGGATTGGGGTGGGCAGCCCCATGTACATCTGCCTCCCTGGAAAGGGTAACCTTCCACAGGCATGGGTGCCTCCCCGTGGTAAAGGTTGTACCTTTAAAAACTATGGATATTTTAAATAATATTTTTATTTCTAGCGGAATTGCACTGCATCAGATTAACAATGTCCCCACTGCCAGCTTTGATGCACTAACCAACAAATATGTTGGGGAGGATGATAGAGGTTACAGGTCCTATTCATGAAGACCTTTGTCAGACTGTCCAGAGTGGCTCACAACTGTGAGTGCCCACCTCAGGGAAGATTGTTAGAAACAGGGCAGATATCCCAAGCTAGTGTGTCTTCTATACTTAGATTTCACCAAGCCGGTAACAAATGTGAACACCTGGATCACTATACCAGTCTTACCCTAGAGTCACAGACAGTCCCCTTAGAGTCTCCAGCTTATCTTGCCATCCAGACAAACTGAACTTCATGATGAAAGGTCACTCAAACCAATAATCACACCATAGAATATCAGAGTTGGAAGAGACCTCAGGAGGTCATCGAGTCCAACCCCCTGCTCAAAGCAGGACCAACCCCAACTAAATCATCCCAGTCAGGGCTTTGTCAAGCCAGGCCTAAGAAACCTCTAAGGATAGAGATTCCACCACCTCCCTAGGTAACCCATTCCAGTGCTTCACTACCCTCCTACTGAAATAGTTTTTCCTAATATCCAACCTAGACCTCCCTCACTGCAACTTGAGACTATTGCTCCTTGTTCTGTCATCTGCCACCACTGAGAACAGCCTAGCCCCATCCTCTTTGGAACCCACCCCCTTCAGGTAGTTGAAGGCTGCTATCAAATCTCTCCACACACCCTCCTTCTCTTCTGCATAAGTCATGTGCCCCAGCCCCCTAATCATTTTCATTGCTCTCTGCTGGACTCTTTCCAATTTTTCCACATCCTTTCTGTAGTGGGGGGCCCAAAACTGGACACAGTACTCCAGATGTGGCCTCACCAGTGCCAAATAGAGGGGAATCACTTCCCTCAATCTGATGGCAATAGTCCTACTAATACAGCCCAATATGCCATTAGCCTTCTTGGCAACAAAGGCAGACTGTTGACTCATATCCAGCTTCTCATCCTGTTATAACCTTAGTCCCAGATTTGGACCTTAGCGTCCAAAATATGGGGGTTAGCATGAAAACCTCCAAGCTTAGTTACCAGCTTGGACCTGGTACCTGCTGCCACCACCCAAAAAATTAGAGTGTTTTGGGGCACTCTGGTCCCCCTGAAAAACCTTCCCTGGGGACCCCAAGACCCAAATCCCTTGAGTCTCACAACAAAGGGAAACAATCCTTTTTCCCTTCCCTCCTCTCTGTTCCCAGTCCTGGAAACAAAAGTACTTTCCTATTCCCCCAGAGGGAATGCAAAATCAGGCTAGCAATCCAACACACAGATCTCCCCTTGATTTCTTCCTCCCACCAATTCCCTGGTGAGTACAGACTCAATTTCCCTGAAGTAAAGAAAAACTCCAACAGGTCTTAAAAGAAAGCTTTATATAAAAAGAAAGAAAAATACAAATGGTCTCTCTGTATTAAGATGATACAATACAGGGTCGATTGCTTAAAAGAATATTGAATAAACAGCCTTATTCAAAAAGAATACAAATCAAAGCACTCCAGCACTTATATTCATGCAAATACCAAAGAAAAGCAACCATAGAACTTACTATCTGATCTCTTTGTCCTTACACTTAGAAACAGAAGACTAGAAAGTAGAAAGTACTTCTCCAAAGCTCAGAGAAAGCAGGCAGACACACAAAAGACTTAGACACTCAATTCCCTCCACCCAAAGTTGAAAAAATCCGGTTTCCTGATTGGTCCTCTGGTCAGGTGCTTCAGGTGAAAGAGACATTAACCCTTAGCTATCTGTTTATGACACATCCACTGTAATCTCCAGGTCCTTTTCTGCAAAACTGCCACTTAGCCGGTCGGTCCCCAGTCTGTAGCAGTGCATGGGATTCTTCTGTCCTAAGTGCAGGACTCTGCACTTGTCCTTGTTGAACCTCATCAGATTTCTTTTGGCCCAATCCTCAATTTGTCTAGGTCACTCTGGACCCTATACGTACCCTTCAGCATATCTACCTCTCCCCACAGCTTAGTGGCATCTGCAAACTTGCTGAAGGTGCAATCCAGATCATTAATGAAGTTGAACAAAACTGGCCCCAGGACCAATGCCTAGGGCACTCTGCTTGATACTGGCTGACAACTAGACATCAAGCCTTTGATCACTACCCGTTGAGCCCACTTTCTATCCATCTTATAGTCCATTCTTTCAATCCATACGTTTTTAACTTGCTGGCAAGAATACTGTGGGAGACTGTATCAAAAGCTTTACTAAAGTCAAGGTATATCACGTCCACCACTTTCCCCATATCCATAGATCCAGTTATCTACTCATAGAAGAGAATCAGGTTGGTCAGGCATGACTCGTCCTTTGTGAATCCATGTTGACTGTTTCTGATCACCTTCCTCTCCTCCAAGGGCTTCAAAATGGATTCCTTGAGGACTTGATCCATGATTTTTCCAGGGACTGAGGTGAGGCTGACTGGTCTGCAGTTCCTCGGATTCTCCTGCTTCCCTTTTTAAAAGATGGGCACTATATTTGCATTTTTCAAATCATCCAGGATCCCCCCAAATTGCCACACGTTTTCAAAGATAATGACCAATGATTCTGCAATCACATCAGCCAACTCCCTCAGCACCTTCGGATGCATTGCATCCATCCCTGTGGACTTGTGCATGTCCAACTTTTCTAAATAGTTCTTACCCTGTTATTTCACCACTGAGGGCTGCTCACCTCCTCCCCATACTGTGCTGCCCAGTGCAGCAGTCTGGGAGCTGCAGCTTGAAAACTGAGGCCAAAAAAGCATTGAGTACTTCAGCTTTTGCCACATCATCTGTCACTAGGTTGCTTCCTCCATTCATTAAGGGTTCCACACTTTTGCTGACCTTCTTCTTGTTGCTAACATACCTGTAGAAACCCTTCTTGTTACCCTTCACATCCCTTGCTAGCTGCAACTCCAGTTGTGCTTTGGCCTGCTTGATTACATCCCTGCATGCTCGAGCAATATTTTATACGCCTCCCTAGTCATCTGTCCAAGTTTCTACTTCTTGTAAGCTTCATTTTTGTGTTTAAGCTCACCGACGGTTTCTCTGTTAAGCCAAGCTGGTCGCCTGCCATATTTGCTATTCTTTCTGTACATCAGGATGGTTTGTTCCTGCAACCTCAATAAGGCTTCTTTAAAATACAGCCAGCTCTCCTGGACTCCTTTCTCCCCTCATATTAGCCTCCCAGGGGATCCTGCCCATCAGTTCCTTGAGGGAGTCAACGTCTGTTTTTCTGAAGTCCAGGGTCCATATTCTGCTGCTCTCCTTTCTTCCTTGTGTCAGGATCCTGAAATCGACCATCTCATGGTCACTGCTGCCCAGGTTGCCACCCACTTCTACTTTCCCTACCAATTCTTTCCTGTTTGTGAGCAGCAGGTCAAGAAGAGCATGGCCTCTAGTTGGTTCCTCCAGCACTTGCACAAGATAATTGTCCCCAACTCTCTCCAAAAACTTCCTGGATTGTCTGTGCACTGCTATATTGCTCTCCCAGCAGATGTCAGGGTGATAGAAGTCCCCCATGAGAACCAGGGCCTGTGATCTGGAAAGTTCTGTTAGTTGGCCAAAGAAAGCCTCATCTACTTCATCCTCCAGGTCTGGTGGTCTATAACAGATGCCCACCAGGACACCACCCTTGTTGCTCTTGTCTGTAAGCTTAATCCAAAGACTCTCAACAGGCTTTTCTCCAGTTTCATACTAGAGCTCGGAGCAATCATACTGCTCTCTTACATATAGTGCAACTCCTCCACCTTTTCTCCCCTGCCTGTCCTTCTGAACAGTTTATACCCATCCATGACAGTGCCCCAGTCATGTGAGTTACCCCACCAAGTCTCTGTTCCAATTTCAATTACATCATAGTTCCTTGACTGTGTCAGGACTTCCAATTCTTCCTGCTTGTTTCCCAGCCTTCTTGCATTCATGTAGAGACATCTAAAAACACTAAAAGCAGCAAAGAATCCTGTGGCACCTTATAGACTAACAGACGTCTCTTCCTCCTCCTAATGTCTGATTTGTGTCCATTTATCCTTTTCCATTTATCCTTTTTTCTCTACGGAAAAGGATAAATGGACACAAATCAGACATTAGGAATGGCAATATACAAAAACCTGTAGGAGAGCACTTCAACCTCCCTGGCCACACTATTGCAGACCTTAAGGTGGCCATCCTGCAGCAAAAAAACTTCAGGACCAGACTTCAAAGAGAAACTGCTGAGCTTCAGTTCATCTGCAAATTTGACACCATCAGCTCAGGATTGAACAAAGACTGTGAATGGCTTGCCAACTACAGTACCAGTTTCTCCTCTCTTGGTTTTCACACCTCAACTGCTAGAACAGGGCCTCATCCTCCCTGATTGAACTAACCTCGTTATCTCTAGCTTGCTTGCTAGCATATATATACCTGCCCCTGGAAATTTCCACCACAAGCATCTGAAGAAGTGGGTATTCACCCATGAAAGCTCATGCTCCAAAACGTCTGTTAGTCTATAAGGTGCCACAGGATTCTTTGCTGCTTTTACAGATCCAGACTAACACGGCTACCCCTCTGATACTAAAAACACTAGCTGATTGCCCTACTTTCTCAGTATCAATCATGGGGCCTCCCCTGTTTCACCCTCCTCCTTGTGTTTCCTCCTGGTATTCCACCTCCCAACTTAGCTCAGGGCTTAGGTCTCCATCCCCCGGTGAACCTAGTTAAAGCCCTCCTCACTATCCCTTTCTTTGTTAGATGGATTCTATCTCTTCCTAGCAATCCTTCTTCCTGGAACAACATCCCATGGTCGAAGAATCCAAAGCCCTCTCTCCCACACCATCTGCGTAACCATGCATTTACTTCCACAATTTGATGGTCCCTAACTGGGCTTTTTCCTTCAACAGTGAGAATGGATGAGAACACAACTTGCACCTTAAACTCCTTTATCCTTCTTCCCAGAGCCATATAGTCTGGTTACTCCCAGTCCTAAGAGACCAGTTACATCACATCAGGTTGCTCCCAGTTTCAAGAGACCAGTCACTTATTCCAGATCAATTGGTTCCCTAGATCTAACACCAAAGACAATACTGGCAGCCAATTTTATACTAAACTAATTAAAGGTTTATCAGCTAAGAAAAGGAAGTGAGAGTTATTGAGAGGTTAAAGCAGGCAAAATATATGCACAGGGGAGTCACAGTTTGTAATTCCAAATTGTGGCAGTGATGTAATAAACTACCAGTTTTCCAAAAGTCTTTTCAGGGTACCCAGATTGTCTCTGGGAATCTCCACTTTGTGGCTGGTACACTTCCCTATTAGAGTCCAAACGTCCAGAGACAAATGAATTTTCCTTGAATCCATACTTACAGCTTCTCACAGAAAACAAGCTGACAGTGTTACTACCCACTGGGCTTTTCCTTTGATGACAGAGACTGAGAAATGCATTTTGACCCAATCATCAAACACAGTGACCACTTGCTTTGAAATTAGCACTTTCCTGTTAAAGTTCTTCATTTGCATTCCTTCATGCTTCTTTTTCCTTTGATGGATTATTTAGTTACAGGGGTACGCACAATGCAAATGTTTGCTACTGCATTATAACGCAATACAGATAAGTGAAAACAATGCAAGTAACATCCCACTAGTTTCCATGAAGTTTAAACACCAAATACACTCTTATTCATTTAACATTTACACTTTGATCTATACTAATACACAAGTGAATTGGCCTGAGACTGGCATGAGCTGGCTCCTGGTGGGTCTGCCAGCATCACAACCTTCTTCTTGGCCTGGGCTACACTAGTGGGGTAGGGGTGGGGGCCGAACTAAGATACACAACTTCAGCTACGCTATTCGCGTAGCTGAAGTCGTAGTATCTTACTTTGACTTACCTGGCCGTCCTCACTGTGGTGAGTCGACTGCCACGGCTCCCCAGTCAGCTACACTTACTCCTCCTGCTGAGGTGGCGTATGGGTGTCGATTTGGGGATTGATTTATCGCATCCAGATGAGACGCGATACATCGATCCTCGATCCATCGAACACTACCTGCCAATCTGGCGGGTAGTATAGACGGACCCCTTGAATGGAATGCCTGTGATGAGGAAGAATACAATCCCCTATAAGGAGAAGAATATGAAGACTGTATTGACAACGGTGAGGTGAGTGATGTTTTGTCAACCATTCTACCACTGGTTTTTCAAATGGCCTTTTTAAAGAGTTGGAATGGGATGCCTCTAAGCCTAGTTTTCATTGTAAGAATTTAGCTACGTTAGATGATCCATATTTGTTTGAGACTAGTTTACCTTACATTTGCCCTATTTAATCCTGAGGAAAATAGACATAATAACATCATAGCCTGGCCGCCACTTCCCGCAGCTCCCATTGGCTGGAATGGCGAACTGCAGCCACTGGGAGCTGTAGGCAGTCATTCAACTGCAAACAAATGGTCTGGTGCCCTGCCAGTGGATTACCCTGATGGGCCACATGCAGGTTGCCAACCACTGTTCTAGGGTTTGTTCACAGGAAGAAATTGAGTTTTTAATCCAAAGATAAAATATGCTAGTGTGAGGAATATTAATAGATGTATTGACAGCCAATTAAAGACCAAAACCAACAAACAGATAGCAGATCAGAGGAGGAATTTAGCTTTAAAAAGGGTTGAAGAAGCATCAATGAGTGTGGTTCAAGTCCCTGAGAATGAACTTGGTGGGAGCATATTGGGAAGTCCCATCACTACACGAAAGCGTTAAATTATTAAAGGAACATCCTGAAATCCTTACCCATACACAAAGTATGCGGCTGCATAAGGTGCCCTGCGAAGCTGTGTGCTGCTCCAGCCCCTGCTCTGCCCCTTCCCTGCCCCAGCCCTGCCTCTTTTCGCCGCTGCTCCACCCCACCCCCACCCCCACTCTACTGAGCTCTGCAGCATGGCCGGGCCTGCACTCACCAATGGTGGGAAGTGCAGACCTGACCTCAGCCGTGCCACCAGTGAGTGCTGGGGGGAGGTTCCCCCCTGTTCCACAAGCCAGGCCCCCCCTAGAGCCTGGGAACAGCCTCCCTGCCCCCCCTCACCCCAGAGGCCTTGGCCTCACACACACACCCCGCAGGGGTGGGGGGGACTGCGTAGAGCCCCAGAATAGCTAGGGATGGCCCTGCTGGTGCCTAACCCTGACTTCCTGATATCTTGACCTGGCTTGACCCCATCTTTGCTGTTTGTCTGCAACTTGGCACCTGACCCCATCTTCCTTGTATACTGACCGGGCTCGACCTGACCTTGCTATTCATCTCCTGACCACAACTTAGTAGCTGATTGGTGCACACCGATTGCCCATTTTCTGGCCCTGATAGAGATTAGCACATATTACGTGTGAGCCTGATAGGGTTAAGTACAGTATTTCTGTTAATGAGGTTAAACAGCATTACTTAGAGATTTTGGACAACTTTGGGCATTGTATAATGGTAGGATGGCCCCACGCAGAAGAGCAGACAAATAGCAACCTCCTTATGATGCCAATATCAGCTGGTGTAGTTCGAGAGGCATTAGAAGCTATTTGTAAAACTAGTGTCCCTGATCCCAATCAAGTTACAGTTAATAATCTTTGGGATATTTTTAATTTAAATTCTATCATAATTACAACAATTTTATAATATACACAATTTACAAATCTGAGAATATCTGAAGGAAGATAAGACAAGTTAAATCCCCAAATCTGAAGATCCTGACAAGTTTACTCATCTCTCTTCATGGAAACCAATAACTACTGGATTAATTTGGCTCAGAATACATTCTAAAAGTTAGTGACCCAACTAATTTGCACAATTCAAATATGTCAGAGACAAAAAGGTTTTATTTCAGTTCTGGGATGTGGGGAAAATATATCTATTTTTAATAATTTAATTAGAGGAGCTGAACATAGAGGAGAAAAAATTGCTTTAGTTTTTGTCAATTCTGCCAAAACCTCTGACTCTATAGGCCACAAACATATTATTTATTGTTTTAAGAAATTCAGAATTAGTGAAAGATTTATAGAAATTATAAAAGATCTCTATATTAATTGCTCTATAAAAATTTATGTAGGTGAGGAACGGTCTGAATCTATCCCAATTCGCAGTGGGGTGAAACAAGAGATCTCTTATCTCCAATATTATTTTATATTGCTTTGGATCCCCTTTTGAGGGATGTGGTTTTATTTCAGTGGGAAAAATTCATGACTTTGGCATTTGGCGATGATGCGGCTATCCTTAGTGGATGCTATAGGATATGAAGGAAAATTTAGATATCTTAAATCAATTTTTTACCCATACTGGTCTAAAATTAATATCAAGAAGACCAAGGGATTCCACACTGTAATCAAACATAAAATGTATATTGTCAGCCCAAATAATAATTGGAGATTAAACAGTGAATTAATAGAATATGTGGAGCCCGGACAATCTGAAGAATATTTGGGTGCCAAGGTCACCTTGGACTGGGATTGTTGATGCATCACTGGTGGTCTGGTGTAACAATTTCTATAGGGGTCCTCTTAAATCAGCTGAAAAATTGATAATTTAAAAGTTTATATTTCGTGCAGATTATTTTATAATTTATTATTGAATGTGCCTTCTAAATGTTTTAAATAGTTTAGATATGTTGGTTAGAAAGACAGTCACAAACATTTTTCATCTCTCCTAATGTACTACTGATGGGCTGTTTTATTCAAGCATTAGGAATGGTGGCCTCGCACTTACTAAATTTTTGGTTTAAATTCCTAATATGTTAATTCAGAAATGGAGAAGGCAAACGGCTTCCAAGGACAGCTGGGTAGACTTCTAATTCATTTATGCTGGTACAGATCTAGTGAAAAAGATTTTAAATGTTAGTGCTTCCACACCCAACCACAAAACATGGAGAGTCAAGGAATTTAATAACAGGAGAATTTTAAAGTGCCAACGAATTGGTATTCACTATTTTAAGAATTATCTTACAAGTAGTGCTATTTAAAAATATCCTTTTTTAGATAAATCTTCTACTCTGATAGCAACACTGCAGTTAAGAATTAACTTGTACCCTACAAGGAAAGTGTTGGCCAGAAGTTGGCCAATTGTTAATGCTATGTGTAGATGGTGTGGTTTGGTCAAGGAGACAATTTCCCATATTTCTGGGCAATGTTTTAAAACTAAAGATACCTGGATTATAAGAAACAATAGGATAATTCATGCCTGGTTGATAAAATGACCAAATTGGGCTGGAAGGCAGTGATTGAACTATGTATCAGGAATAAGGATGGTAACTTAAGAAAGTCTGATATTGTGTTTAGAGGGATAAAATGGGCAAGATAATATCTACTGTTGGTCCAACTTCTGTCTGTGAGAGAGACAAGCTTTTGAGCTTGTCTCTCTCACCAACAGAAGTTGGTCCAATAAAAGATATTACCTCGCCCACCTTGTCTCTCTAGTATCCTGGGACCAGCATGGCTACAACAACATTGATACTGTATTTGTAAAAGACCGTGAAGCTGTTGTGGTTGATGTTACAGACCATTGAGAGGATAGTTCCGTTAGTGTGGAGGCAGTCAATGGGGAGAAGGTGCACTACTACTCTGGAGGAGGAGATCAAAAATATCTCTGGTGTAACATTGTCTCCTTTCATGGCTTTGTGCTTGGGACTTGTGGGAAATGGAACAAAGGTAATCAGGAACTACTTAAGCTCCTGGGTATGGAAAGAAGTAATCAGTCTAAAGAAAATCTGTGCAGAATTGCTTTATATTCCATGGCTGACATGATCCTATTTTGAGGGTGATTAACCATTGCAACAAACTACCAAGGGAAATAGTAGATTCTGTCTCTTGCTATTTTCAGGCAACGACTGGGTGCCTTCCCAAAAGATATGCTTTAGTCAAAGGCAACTTGTTGGGCTCATTACAGGAATCTGGATGAAATTCTATGGCCTGTGTTATGCAGGCGGTCAGGTGAGATGATCTGCTGGTACCTTCTGGCCTTAAAATCTCTGAATTTATTCTTTGTGTATGTTGATTTCTACATCTAAAACGTGCTTATCCAAAATGCTGGGTGTCCTGACATCAGGTAAAACCGCACTCAGCATTATACAATAAATGAAGCATCCCAGTCAGATGGAATAAATTAATAAACTAATTCCTCCTTCCATATATTTAATGGAGTTGTTGATCTACTTTATGCTTTCCTGGGCCTTAGAAATGTAAAATGTAATATAATATAGAAAATATATAGAAACTAATCTCTGGCATAAGGTTGTTCATTTTAGTACCTAACTTCAAGGAATGAATTTGTCCTTTGTTACCTAACTTTAGCTGGTTGTGCTTTTTGAGAACCACAGGAGTTGGCAATCCTGTACACGCTTCGCTTTCTAGTGGGCTCATAATTTATTATCTTTGTTTACTTGGACTGTTGACATAATATAAAAGTCATCCTCACTGAGAAGTCTATGGTTGCTCTTTGTGGAGGGAAAATGATAACACTAATCACAATACTTCTCTTACTCCTTGGAGCTGCTTGCAGGGCTGGGAGTAAACAAGTGCCAGACGTGTGGTGGGGACCAAACCCATCCTGAGGGCTGGGGTGCAAATGCATGGTGTCCTGCAAGTCGATACTCTTAAAAATTACCAGATAGCATTCCTACCTAGTACCTGATGCAGGTCATAGTGTGTATGCTGGCATGAACTGTGGGTCTGATCACATCCCCAAACCAGTGACCATGCCCCTTGGAGGTCATGCTGCCTGACTTAAAGAGACTCACCTGAGTATTAGACTTCAATTTTGCTCTCCTAAATATATGCATGTCTGTGGAAGACTCTGGATAGGAGGGTGTGACATACCAGAGTCCAGTCCAGACCAGTGAGGGGCTGTGTCACCCCTGCCCTGCAACCTTGGGTGCCTTACAATGCCTTGCTGAAGTCACTTCCACTTGAGCTGAACACACACAAAAAAAAAACAAACCAACCCCCAAACACTTAAAGATTGTGCTGTCAAAGGTCAATCAGGCCTAACCATAAAAGCCTCTGAGTGTAAAACTGGAGGAGCCAGAGTTTCTTATTTGGGATGCTGGGTAGGGGGAGGTCCAATATCCCCTCATTGCTTGAAAGTTGAAGTCAATATAAATTGGCCTGTAGGCCAAACGAAAGAAACAGCTGCAGTCTTTCATAGGTCTGGTAAACTATTACAAAAGTTTTGTGTGGGGGTTCAGTGAGGTATCTGCAATCACAGATCTACATACAAAGACAAAGCCTCACCTGCTGCCTCCAGGTCAGACAATGGCTAACCTTACTGCAGTTTTGTAAGGGGAGAGTGTGACTGAATAGACCTTACACACTATTGTAATATTTTTTGTACAAGGCATGTCTTGTAAGCTATCATTTGAAAACTCATTATTTGCAGGTCAGTATAGTCCTGATAAAATATGCGTGGCAACATTGTATGAGAAGTTATAAAATTCCCTTGCATGGTGTTATTAACATGTGTTCCAAACCCCACAACCATGCCCAAACAGAAGTTGGCAAACAGGTCTGGCCTAAACAAAGGACTGTGTACACTGCTTAATTTACATCTAAGCAGTAAACAGTCATCAGGCAGGAAGGAAAGACAAAGGAAGTTCAAACAGATGAAAAAACAATCAGGGAATATCCTTCCACATAGACTTTTTGACTCCTGGTTCTCAGCTGGAAATGTTTTTCAAAAGAGGCACTGAAGCTACAAAAAGAAGTCACAAACATTCCAAGAGACCTCTCTTTCTGTCCCTACCTATCACATACACTGCACCCAAAGAGATAATAGAAAGCATTCATTAGCCTCTGGGAGACGAGGTCCCTGATCTAAAGAGTTTGGTCAGTAAAACTGTTGAAAGCATGTGGTGAGAAACTTTGCTTAAATCTGATTGTGACAGATCCCCAGTATACAACCTGGAACTCTGGGACTGCTGTGTCCTCTTAACTTACCAGCCTGGTCTATCTTTCATGATGCTTTGCTAGTGACAAGCAGCAAACCCCTCCAGGTGCTGTGATCACTCAGTCAACAACATGCAGGGACACACCCAGCTAAATTGCATGAATGCTCTCTAAGCCATTCATGAAGTAAACAGGGGGAGACACCAGCAAATCCCTTCAGCCTCCTAGCCTTGCACGCCCAGAAATGTACCATCTTACACTGCTCAAAATCTTCTCTTGAACAATGCAAGCTCATTAATTAGTTCATCACTTTGTCAAAGGATAGTGGACATGAACCAGCCTTTGTAATCCGAGTAGATTCCTCAAGAACTTTAGAAAAACTCACTGGTAAACATAAAACATTAAAATAAGTTTATTAACTACAGAAAGATAAATTGTAAGTGATAAGTGCTAGGCATAAAGGTCACAGATCATAGAATCATAGAATATCAGGGTTGGAAGGGACCTCAGAAGGTCATCTAGCCCAACCCCTGGCTCAAAGCAGGACCAATCCCCAAGTAAATCATCCCAGCCAGGGATGTTACATAAGAAATAAAAATTAAACACACATTTTAAATCCTAAACTTTATCAGACTCAGTAAGGTTTGAATCAAACAGTTTTTCTCACTCCACTGGATGTTGCAGGCAGGTTACAATTCTTAATACACAGGCTGAATTCCCTTCTCAGCCTAAAACCAATCTCCCTAGTTCAAAGCCTTTGTCTTCCCAGTGTTTTTGTTGTCTTCAGAGTAGGTGGGGGAGGAGAGAGGTGGACTCATGGTGCCACTGTCCCTTATTTTACACTCTCAGTTCATGTCCCTGGAAAAGTACTGGCCCACCAGGACATTGTGTGGTGCTTACGCAACTATCTCTTACTGAATTGTAAATCTCTTGTTTACAATTCCCCTGCTGGTCAATGGCTGATAATGGTCATTTAAGACCCGCCTGGGTGTGGTCTCCTCCTTTATTGCCACTGGAGAGCTAGCTGTGGGTATCGAAATACAAATTTCAATAACAACCATATAGCAAAATCACATAGCTTGATACACATTAATTATATACATATTTTGACAGAACAATGAGTTTTGGCAAATCATGGCCTTTCATATGGTAGCTTACAAGGAATGCTTTGTATGAAATATCACAACCATATACAAATGATGAATATGCGGGTTATAGGATGCTTCTTTGAGGTACAGTGCATCACACTGATATAGTTTATTAAGATAGGCTTTAATGAGCATTTTATTTTTATTTTTCTTGCAACCATTTCTCACTTTTATGCCTCATTACTTGTTCTCACTTAAAATCTCTTTGTAGTTAATAAACTTGTTTTACTTTTTTATCTAATCCAGTGTGTTCAAACTGAAGTGTCTGAATAACTATTTGAAATAATAAAATGACATATTATTCCCTTAAAGGAATAACAGACTTAAAATAGTTGTACTGTCCAGGTAAGGTCTGGGCAGTACAGGACATACATTTCTGGGGGAAATCTGAGATTGGAAGTGTGTTAGGGTCATCCTTCAGTATAACCAAGGCTGGTGAGTGTCGGAGTGTAACCGAACTGTGGCTGGCAGGCTGCAGTTACTCACAGACACTCAGGGCACGGCTTGCATGTTGGAGGGCTGTTTGTCAGCAGCCCAGCTGGGAGCTACTTCAGCAAGGCTTTGTAAAGCATCCAAGGTTGCATGGCAGAAGTGACACAGCCCCCTAGTGGTCTGGACTGTACCCTGGTGTGTCACAGAGGGCAGCAGAAATAGCCCTCTACTCTTTTCTCCTACTAGCACTCTGACATAGCAGGTTGCAGGATTTTGTGCTTAAGGACATATCTTCAGCCCAGAGCTGGGCTCTGTACAGAGGTAGGAGTAGGGCTAATGCTTCCCCCTCGGGTGCCCAGAGTTGCTGTGGATCTGCTCTTCAGAGGATGCTTCAGCCCTGAAGCTGAAATAGTGAACTCTAGCCTGAATACAGTTCCTTACAGGACAGAGGATTGCAACTGTGTGCAGCAACAGATCTTCCCCTGCATGCTGCTGTGATTGGACCTCACATGGAGCAGGTCCCCCTCTGCAACAGCTCCTCAGATCAAGATCCTCCTTCCCTTGCACAGTGGAGCCACACATTCTGCCACCAGGGGATCCTCTAAAGAATTGAGGGAGGCAGAGGGCAGCATTTGCCCCTTAGTTAACACGATTCTCATAGTCAGTGATATTTTATAAACAAGGCAAGTGTCTGTTATGCTCCCCATGGCAGTCAGACATTTCCTGTCCCATGAGCAGAGGATTTCTGTGGTAGCTGGTACTAACTGGATGGCACTACTGTAAATAAGGCTTGTGCCTCATGCTATGCTATTAGAATAGCTACCCCCGGTCTGGAAGAGTAACCTTGAGCATCTAAATGTCTACAATTTCCCTAATGTTCAGGGAAATCTTGTAATCGCATGGTGAATAATACTAACTTCAACCATTGTTATTTTTCTTAAATACACCCGCTGCTGCACATTCAAGGACCAAACCCACCCTTACTTTGAAGATTGTTACAGTCTGACTGGACATTGCTAATCCCCTGAGTGAAAGTGCCTTGATGAGTGTTTAGGTTATTCTTCTTGCTAACATCTAAAGCTCTTAACTGAAATGATTTTAAAGAGCTTCACAATTCTCTCCCCTTAGGATAGAGTGGGGACAGCTTGTGCAGAGTGAATCAACGCCATACGTCAAGCAGTGTTTGTATATGTTTCAGTGTATCCAGGCAGAGTGTTTTAACTTTCCATCCTACTGCCCGAGCTGTACTTTCCTGAATGTCAGCCAGGAAAATTTTTGTAGATTTGGCAGCGAGACTGTGGGAAGCCTGGTTCAAGACCAGCCTGAGTGCTGTAGCAGAGGCTTTATATAAAGACAGAGGATCCAAACACCTTCCTTTGTTTCACACTGCAAATGAATACAAATGGAGCACAGAGATCACAATCAGATCCCATTGTATAAGCTCCGGGCTTTCCATTATTGTATTACATTTTTTGGCATGTAGAACTTTGTTATTTTTAAACTGGAAAACCAATCTGAATCCTTTTTTTAATCAGGGTGTTAATTCTACCTGTCTTGAGCATTCTGATGGCCCACAGCCACTTAATTTTGGTCCCTTGGGCAATGCCTGACCAATTAAGATAAAGCCATTACTTAATGTTTCCCTCCAAAGAGAAAACAAAACCTATTTCCTGCTCTTATTAATTGGATGAAGTCAACTTCCATGTAAAATTTCAGCATAATCAGAGTCTCTGCACTAGGCTGTTATCTTACCACATACTGGTTCCTTAGTTGGAATGTGAGGGGGAGAAGGAGTTGTCAGGTTTCAACTACGCTTTCAGTCACTTGGAAAAAGTCCTAACAATAAACAGAGACATTTGTCAAGTGTGTGGATTTTTACCACTTTGGAGCCACCCAGTTCAGCACCCTGAGCTTTTAAAGTATTTTTGCTTTCAGAGCCTTAGTTCTTGTGTTTTGATTTACCTGGACATAAAAAAGCAACCCTAAATATTCCAGTCACGACAAGTGGATTAGTCAGAGCTGTGGAATGGGCTTTGCCCAGTTCAAGTACATTTGAAGGAGCCAAATTCTGCCACGTTTTCAATGTGTAGATAACTAAAGTTCATGCACCAGTCAAATAGCTTTTGATTAAGATGTTAAATATTTTCCTCACCATCCCTCAAACATGAGGGCAATGGCATTTGTTTCTTTCAGTCTTTCTTTATAACAAATAGCCTCTGCCATGGCAACACAACTTAATGCCATCCACTGAAGGCCTCCTGCGAGCAAACAGGAGATGCAAACCACAACTTGGGAAAAGCTCCAAAATGATGCAAAAAAGTTTTGAGGGGAAGTAGTAAAACAAATAAAGGAAACACAGCAACATGCCTGCAGCCTGGGGCTCGAAACACACAGCAGCATTATTGTGTTTTCATCTCCATATGATATCCGCGACACAAAACATACATCTCATGCCACGAGCGCTCTGAACAGCGTTGCTTCTCTCTTCAGTGCTTTCTTTGTAAAATCCTCAATTTTAAACAAAACTGACTTGATCAAAAGGCCAGCTAGATAGCAGAAGTCCCACCAAATATTTTCCTACAGCCACGCAGTTTAGGGAAGGACTTTCCTTAACAAGGAGGCTGTGTTCTGAGTTCTGTTGAACTTATCTATGATTTGTTTGTCTTTTGGGGGCCTGCAAAGGAGATGCCGCAGCATGTCTGTTAACCCCATGAGAGTGGCACTTAGCTTGCATTCTGAGTCCACACCTCGCCTGGTCATTCAAGCAGAGCATGAGGATGTGCCATCTGCCTTCCTAGAGCTGGGGAAATCCTTTTTTGCTGAACACACTGCACCAAATTTTCAGTAGGCTCGTGGCAGAGGGTGTGTGTGAGTGTAAGTAAGGGAGAGATCAATCTGGCTGGATTGCACTAGAGCCTCTATCTCTGCCCCCATGAACCCTCTCTTTTTAATATATTTAGCACAGTATAAGACCAGTGTTTCACCAACACTCAGTAGCAGTAAAACATCTGTCCCATTGCTGCTAACCCCTAGAGGACAGACCAGCACATATACTAGAGCTGGGCAAATAAGTGATTTTTTGGTTTGCTGATAGTTCTGAATTTAAAAAAAAAAAAGTTTGGGTAAAACCAAATACAAAAAATGTGATACATTTTGGTGAATCAGACGAATACATTTCAGGAAAAACAAATGGATTTTTCTGGGTGGAGGTGGCCACCTCCCATATAACTTTTAGCCCTGTGTTTAGGGCACTCATCTGGGGGCTGGGGAACTTGGATTGAATTCCCTCCTCTGTCTGACACGGAGAAGGGATTGGAACTTGGGTTTCCCACATTGCAGGAGATTGCCATAGTCATTGGCTTATTGGCTATTCTGGGGTGAGTCTCTCTCAAGCTCTCCGGCTGAAGTGTTCCACTGTGTATAAATAATTCAGTAGTCACTGGAGCAGGGACTTTATGGGACTTTGTACTTTAGCTACAAGTGCTTCCCAGCAGGTGATGAAATTATGGACTAATAAAAACATTCAGTTTGGTACCAAAGTGAAAATTTATCAACCCAGTGTTCTAACAATATTACTCTATGGACTAGAAGCAGCTGCATTAAGTGAAACAGCTTTCAGAAGAACATAAACATAAGAAAATAAGAATGTCCAGAGTGGTCCATCCAGCCCAATATCCTGTCTTCCTGCAGTGGCCAGTGCCAGAAGCTTCAGAGGGAATGAACAGAACTGGGCAATTATCAAGTGATCCATCCCCTGTTATCCAATCCCGGCTTCTGGCAGTTGGAGGTTTAGGGACACCCGGAGCATGGGATTGCATCACTGAGCATCTTGGTTCATAGGCATTGATGGACCTATCCTCCTTGAAGGCTGGAGGCAGTAGAGAGGAGTTCTTCAGAAGATGCCTTTTGCTACCGCCATGAAAATTTGACCAAGCTTATAAGCCTCTGGAAATCTCTATTTGCACATGCTCTCTAGAGACTTGTAAAGTTTAGCAGTTAAAGTCTCGAAAATTCCATCTGCATTGAGCATGCTCCATACCCCCACAGCTCTTCTGCATGACTGGACATGTATCATCCCCACAGAATGACTGAACATGTTTCATCCTGGAGCCACAGCACTGGGCTTCACAGCTGAAACTCTCTCTCCTATGCTGTCAGATCTGCCCATTGCAGGTACATAGGTAGTGTTGAGGAGAAGGAGGAAGCAGCTTGACTTAAATGCAGAGGGAAGAGGCATGGGAGGGATAGGTGTGTGTGTCAGGGGGGATCATAGGCTTTACACAGAAAGCGTTGAGGGGGGCAATGGCAGGGAAGGAGATAGAAGCAGAAGCCAGGGGGGTTGGGAAATGAGTTGAGGGGAGAGGAAGAGAGGAGCAATCAGAGGAAGATGAGGAGGAGTTGATGAGAGAGAAGGAGTAAAGGCA
This sequence comes from Gopherus flavomarginatus, assembly GCF_025201925.1. Classification (NCBI taxonomy): domain Eukaryota; kingdom Metazoa; phylum Chordata; order Testudines; family Testudinidae; genus Gopherus; species Gopherus flavomarginatus. The sequence goes on along the minus strand of NC_066617.1, from coordinate 50,588,330 downwards.
GCAAATTGGGGGGAGGAGAAAATAGGAGCAGAGGAGGGAGGGCCATGGCAGGACAACCATGGGAAGAGCAAGGGGGAATCAGAGCAGATGAGGGTACAGAGGCAGAAGCAGGTATAACTGTTAGTGCACACTCTTCTCTAGGACCTAGACTTGAACCCAGAATTCCTGAGTCTCAACATTTCTCTAACAAACTACAAATCACACTACCAAATGTGTGTCTCATTGCCCTCTACTGGGTGCTCCAAACTGAGGATAACAACAACTATTAGCTCTAGTGGCAGAGATCTATGCTGTGAATCTGAAGGTCCCAACCCTGCTGATGATCCATGTGGAGTTTAAAATATGCTTCCACATGATGGAATTTCTGTGTTTTTCACTGTGATTTTACAGTTTTTTAGACATTTACAGTCCAAAAAATTACCTTAAATGAACATTGATTGCAAAGTCAAGGACTCAAATGTTCGGAGATGCCAGAATTCAGGTTGCCTGTGAGACTTTGATTCAATTCCTTCTGCATATGCATCACAATCCTGTGTTTGAATACATGATATAGGGCCCCTGTTTCTGTGTGATGCTGGGCAAGTCACAAACCAACATTTTTCACTAGTGGTCTCTAACTCACCTGTGTGCTTAACTTGAGACATGTGTGGCCAGATTAGCAGAAATGCTGAGTGATCACAACTGCATCTGAAGCCAGCTGGTGCTGCGCTATAAAAATGCTAAGCACTTTGAAAAAATTAGGCCCTAGGTTTCCTAAGTCAGGTACCCAAAGTTTGTGGGTACATGTGACAATTTTTACCTTAATCACTCAGGCCCGGGTCCTCAAAGATATTGAAGTGCCTAGCTCCCATAGAAATCAGTTGGAGTTAGGTCCCTAAATAGCTCTGAGAATCTGAGCCTCAATGCCTCAGTTTCCCATTTGTAAAAAGGGGGGATATAGAGTACCCCCATTTAAAGGAGTGTTCTGAAGATTAATTAATGTTTCTGAAGCATTCCATTGCTGTGGTGAGAGCACCATAGAAAAGCCCATGATGAAATAAATAAGTCTGCATTCAGTGCAGGGTTTGGCTGGTGTACAGTAAATAAGGCTTGTGGCTACTCACTAAATGATGCGGAAAAAGAAATATTGAATAACTACCCATTCAGTGAGCATGGTCTATTCAGTGCACCAAATAAGACAGCAGGGCTGTAGGAAAAAAGAGTGTGTGATCATATAATTAAAGACTACCATTAATGTATGTCTGTATTATTAATAAAGAGTGTAATCTTAATTTTGGCATTTCGTAATTTCTGAGTGCTTGACTTGGCAGCCTTAAAGTTCTTTTTTTCATAAATGTTAATGCTATTTTCTAATAAAAATGACAATACAGACTTGATTCAAAATACCTGGAGGGGTGAATTCAGTTATTTGTATTCCATTTACATCTATACGGGCCTTGATCAACTATCAAAATAGTGGCAGCTTGTCTATCAATCCTAGCCACTTTTAAAGGAAGTTCTATCTATGAGGATTCACAAAACAAAGGTTCTACATATTCCCTGATTAAATACAACAGAACAGGGGAACTGGAGCATACAAACAGTGTCTCTGTTTTGCAGTCTAAAAAAACTTCATAGCCTGAGGGGCACAATTGTCAACATGGAACAAATATTTTCACTTAGGATCAGTGAGTGCCAGTTATAGACATATATCATTTGTGCCACTTATAGACATCAGGGACATAAGAGACACTAAAGCATGTAAACAAAGAATTGGAAAGGAACAGGTAAAAATAGCTAGTGTGAATAAATGTGATCTAAGAAATGTGTATCTACATTCTAAATTACATTAAAAGTAAAGTAACCAGCCAAATTCCATGAGGCGAAGCTCTATGTAAGAAGTTTTTTTCAAAGACAGAAGTTAATTGACAGGAAAAGAACCCAAGGTCAAGATGTATGATTTATTAAAGGAAGACTTGTGGCCTCCATGAAAAATGCACCAATGAAAGGATAAAGACATAAGAGATAATGTTGTCAAATTCACTTTCTGAAATCATTTTTTCCCTGTGGTTATTCCCCACCAGGGTATAAGCAAGTGGTTTTTGCACAGCTGTGAACATAGAAATGGTCTGGCCACACAGAATTAAGCTTCAAAGACCATTTTCAGGCATTCTATCATTTTCCTTTGAAATGACACTTTCATCATTTTATTTCACTTTATCCTTTTGTATGCAACCCACACAGCTCCTGGGTGTGGTGTTCTATCCCATCTAGTGGCACTAAGACCACTTAGAGAGAAAGAGAGATAAAATGAGTCTGCTCTACAGCCTTTCCTAAAGGCAGTTGGCTTTTAGCTCTTGCGGTAGAGGCTCATGCACTACGCTCCAGAGGTCCCGCATTCGATCCTGCCCTCAGACAACTGGGGTCTCTTAATGTTATAAGTGAAGGCTTGGTTACATGTAGTTAAATTCAGTAATCATGAGGTTTTAAATGGACATGCCTGGAGCTTGAATGCCTCTACTTAACCACAGAATAGGTACCATAGGGGCAAGTTTCCCATAGTACTCTGCCAATAAACCTCATGGAGGGACCTGCTTGGTTCAGGTTTCAGAGTAGCAGCTGTGTTAGTCTGTATCCGCAAAAAGAACAGGAGTACTTGTGGCACCTTAGAGACTAACAAATTTATTTCAGCATAAGCTTTCATGGGCTACAGCTCACTTCTTCAGCTGCATAGAATGGAACACACAGACAGAAGAATGTGTTTATAAATATCTTCTGTCTGTGTGTTCCATTCTATGAATCCGAAGAAGTGAGCTGTAGCCCACAAAAACTTATGCTGAAATAAATTTGTTAGTCTCTAAGGTGCCACAAGTACTCCTGTTCTTTCCGCTTGGTTCAGTTTATATAGCCCTTTTAGTCTGTTGAGCCTGCCAACAGGATGGCAATTCTGCTGCTGCTGTTTTTTCTGATGTGGACACCCATCTACTGGGGCCTGAACTGAGAGCAGAAAATGCATTTGAGATAGGCCAGTGAATAGACACCAGTGGGTAATAACTTTTGATCACTAGAGCGTATGTCTTCACAGCAAGTAGAGACCGAGGCTAGCCTGTGCCGGCCAACTCCGACTTGTGGGGTTCAGGCTGCAGTGTTGTTTCATTGCTGTGTAGACTTCAGGGCTTGGGCGACAGCTCAAGCTCTAGACCCTTCCATCACACAGGGTCCCAGAGCTTGGTCTCCAGTCCAAGCCCAGCAGTCTTCACAGCAATGAAACAGCCCCATAGCCCAAGCTCTGGGAGACCAAGTTAGCTGGCATGGACCAGACAGGTGTATTTAGTTGCTGTGTAGCATAGCGACCAGGGCTACATTTGAATCAACAATTTGAAAGTAAGATTTTCTGGTCTGCTCCTTTTGTGACACCCAGGCAGCTAGGAGGAATGGAGCATAGCTTCCCTTTGCAAAGACTCAGGTCTAGGGTTTCATGCCAGGGATGGTGGGTGGTATGTCGAGGGCAGAAGGAGGAGTGGCCAGATTGCCATGCACTCTCGCTATCCACAGATGGTCTGTTGGATACAACTGACAGCTGGTGCAAGTTAGAGCAAGCCCTAGCCTGAGCTAGGGCAAAGGCTGGAGCAGAGAATCAGGGAGATCCTCGTTTTGTGGCACCCCGTATACAACACAGAGCTATCCAGTTCTGTGACATAGTCTTTATTTGAAAAATACCTGAGGTGTTTCTATGTGTGTCCTTTTCATGGTGACAAGTTGTAAGGAGTGCCACTTAGCAGGATCACCTAATTAACCTCCTCCACCCCCCCCCATCTCAAAAGAAAGTGTAAATAAATTTTTTACTAGTGTACTCTGAAGGACTGGTACAGCAATGTTACATTGGAATGTTAGGGATATAAACATTGGCAATAATATTTGCTCTCTGGCCTCAGGGAGCAACATGAAAAATGTCAAGGTAGCCCCAAGAAGTTCAAATAGCACAGAATATTTCATACTTGAACAAGAAGAAACGAGAAATCAGCACAGTGTGGACATTAAAACTGATAAACTATGACCTTGTGTACACTACAGGTTACTTCAGTATAAGTTATGTGGCTCAGGGGTGTAAATAGTCCAGGCACCTGAGCAACATAAACTATATGACCTAAGTGCCAGAGTAGACAGCTAGTGGAGGCAGGAGTTATTAAGCTGAAGGGAGAGTTCCCTCCCATTGGTTTAGAGTGTCTCCAGCACAAGCTCTACAGCAGTGCAGTTACACACAGCATACAAAACCGAGTGCTGCTTAGACTCGAACCCTATGGCGCATGACTAATCCCCTGAGCTACCCAGTCCCATGAGATAGTTTGGAAGTGCTGTAGTGTAGCTGTAGCCTATGTCTTTTGAGAGAAACTGGGGTAAGTGGATTGGATAATCTAAACTAGGAAAGAAGTCAGGAAAGCAAAGATGGCTTTTGAAAATTTTAGTGCCAGGGTTATTTCTTAACATGTAACATCAGAAAGTGATTTGTTGTGTATGAAATTCCCCCACACTGTGCCTTGAGTCCACAATCAGCAAAACTAACAGATTACAAAGGATCCAAAACTTGTAGAACACAGTAGAAAATAGTCTTGGTAAAGCAGGGAGCAGTTACTCAGTCTATAGCAAAAGCCACATAAACAAGTTCTCCTAAAGGGAACCCAGACTGATTAGTCAGTTACTTCTCTGCATCCCTCATTATGAGAAACAACCCTAATTTCTGACCCTAATTTAGTGTGTTATTGTGATACAGTGGCCGCCCTGGAAACACCTGTTCTTCCTCCGTTTAGTGAAAATATTTCATAGTAAAGCTAGTTAAAGAATAATCATGACGAATTTATGGATTATGTTTTTCATTCATTGTTGAATAATTTATTCCCCAATAACATTTTCCGCTATTTGGCTGCCTCCATCAATAGCCAAAGATAATTTGTCAAATTACTTTCCAGTTTTTTTTTCCTGTCAATCAGTGAATAACGTGTTTGGAAATAATTATCCATGCTCTTTGATCAGCTCGATTCAGGAGTTATCCTATCTTTGCATTAATGTGCAATGCTGCTAGTTTATGTGGGCAGCAGGATGCTCCCTATAATTAACACAGGACTACAATGAGACTATGGTTTTGTATACTGTGGAGTGCTGTGGAAGGCAGAGCAACCTGAGCTTCCAAATTGGCCAGGGAGCTATTATGGCTGTTCAACAGAATTCATTATGCCTCCCAGGAGTCTGGGGAACATTGTGTGTATAGCATCTTGCTCAACAGTTGGAAAGGTGTCTCTGTGCTCACCCACTATGCTGCCCTACAGTTATTTGCCAGTAGACTGACAGTTGGGGCAATTCAAAGCCCTCACCTAGACACATTTCTGGGGGTGACTGGCACTGCCAGTAGCACTAACCCAGTCTCTCCACAGTTAACTCACCAAAATGAAGGGGAGTAGCATAGAATAATTGTGCATGTGAGGTCCACCCATGATGCTGTTTCCATACCAGTGGCCTTAGATGTGTGTTTAGGAAGATAGTGATTGTATGACTACCAAATTAAGCATATTCACACTCAGGGAAAGCTCTGCCACCCAAAATATGACTGATCAGTCTGTATTTTTTGAAAAGGTGTCATAGTAGAACCTCTCTTAAGCCTAAAATTAATGAGTTATATTCATGGATCTCTCTAGCAGTGAAACAGCTCAATATGAGCCTCTGGTTGTAAGAGAGAACCCCAGACGTTCTTGCACTGGTTTTTTTTTGCTCACCTACCTAACTCAGTCATTGTTATAGTCTAAGGAAATTGTCACTGTCCTTAGCTCCTGGTACTGTTAAACAGCTGCTCAGGGCCAGCATTAATCCTAGGTCACACAGGGCATGAAATGTCTAGGGGCAGCTCCAGCAATATCTACAACAGTCAAGAGAGCTCAGGATGGGTCTTCCACTGTAAGGGTACCCTCACACTAGCAGCAGGGGCTAGGGCACCAAACACACAGCACAGCTCCAGTCTGGCCAAGCCCCCTGCCAACCATCCCAGCAGCGAGGAGAGCATTTGGAATTCAGAGAGCTGCCCCTCTAAGGGCACTCCCCCTCCAGCACCACCCAGCAGCAGTGGCCCAGGGCACCAAAGCACATAGCACTCTCCCTGCCACTTCCTTAACAACATCCCCAAGATGATTGCTCCCTATCGGTAGATGATGTGATTGCAGCATATGGGGTCTACAAAGCTTTTTGGGATCCTCGAGGGTGAGCTGTAAGATATCATTATTCAACAATTCTATGATTCTAAGTTATTATATTGCATTGGAAACGCCTTTCTAATTTTCTATATGTTGCTACCCTTAGGTCTTTTCTGGTATTACTGCTTTCCAATTATTTCCCTGCCATTGAATATCTGTGTTTTGACTTATTTTGTCATCAGATGTGTCAGCTTACATTTTTCCAGATTTAATCTTATTTTGTTATTTCCTGTCCATATCTGTACAGTTAAAGGTTTTTTTTATTGCTTTGTAACAGAGAAAAAAGGAAAAATTTATACAGACAAGGTTACATCATTTGTTTATAATTCGGCTTCTTCTAAAATGCCTCATAGGCCAATCTTGAAGCATTTGTAAAAAATTTAAACAGCGAAAACTAACAAAAATCCCATTGTATGCAGACAGTCTGGCCACTTCAATTAAAAAAACACAAAGTTGATGAGATTCCAAAATAATAATCAATACTTTCTGTTCAGTCATCCCTTCGTTTACAACCCACGCCCTCACCAAAATCTCTCGGGGAAAAGATATGCCTTGTAGTATATTTGCAAAGCAGCTTAACACATTTAGGTTCCGTCAGCCCAAGGCATGAAGAGCTTTCAAGTCAGTGACGCTTCATAGAAAATGCTCTTTACCACCCTCTTTTATGAAAATTCACCCCTGTGCAGACAGCCAGCACAGGTTATTCACCACATAATCCCACTTAAGCCTTCAAAGTAGAATTTAAGTAGCCCTTAAGTGAAGCATAGAGCTTGGCCCCATTGAAATCAACAAGAGTTTTGCCATTGATTTCAGTGGGGCCAGGATTTCACCCCTTGTGTGAGCCTTTTGAACACAGATTAATTTCATTCATAATGAAGAGAAAAACAGGAAGTGACCTCATTTCTATTGGCAGCACCTCACAATTTATTGTAGTTGTGGGTTGGGCAAAAAGTGACTGAAGCTGATGGGTGGACCCACTGTCCTTGGTGGAGGAGGGGGGCTTTGCCCTTCCTTTAATCACAGTTCAGCTCTTTATGAAACAGCAGTGGCCTTCAGGCCAAACACAGGCACATGTCACTGCCTAAAACAAAGCCACATGCAGAGCACTCAGGAATTTGAACCATATGGGAGAGGGGCATGGCTGGGTATTGTTTTAGTGTTCATGATACAGAAAGCAGTATTAGCAGAAGGCTGTACATGAGAGAGAGAAGCAAGAGAAACTCCCAGAAGCAGAGAAGGCTGCAAGGAAGCACCAGACACAGCCTGAACAAGCATTGAGAACTTGAGGCTGAGAAAAAGCCTAGAGAGAGAGCTTTTGGGCTGAGTGCTAGCTGAAAGAGTCTCGGAGTCATGAACAAAGAAACCATATTGTCTGATTCCTCAAAACAAGACTTGGTACATTGTCAATAAACAGGATTGCAACAAACATATCTGACTCATATAATCAACTTCTCCTTCTAATGAAAACAATCTGCAGGGCCCCAAACTTTGGCTGACCACTCAAGTCACTCAGGTAACACTGTCATTTGTGTGTTAAATCAATATGCACTAACCACTTCCTTCAGGTCATTAATAAGGAAGCTGGGTGCAAATGAATGTAATAAGTGATCCCTGTAGAAACCTCACCACAACCTGATACATTTCATTTTACAAGCTCCCTGTGTTTATTTCATTCTGTCTGTTTTCAGTCTCTGCTATGGTGCTCAAATACAAAGCAATTTAAATGAATTTCCAAGAAACATTTCTTGAGACACTTTATCCAGTACTTTTTGAAAGTACAGATCTAAACTAAATGAGACCATTTTTAAAAAATCTTCCCCTTAAGTGAAAAAAGGAATAACTAGTAGTTCATGGCAAGAAGCAATAAACTTCTGACTCATCAGAAACAAGTTTTATATGCTGCTTTCCTCTGCAGGGCACAGTTTTGAGAGTACATTGCTTTTTTAAAGAAAGATCCTATTACCGTTTATAGGCTTTAAAATCTATGACTAACTTTTCTAAAATGGATCCCATTCCCAAGCAGACATATAAATAGAATTTCAAAGCAAAAAACAGTAAAACCATTTAGGGGATATTAAATCAACTTTCAAACTCTCCCATCTATATAAGAGATGCCACACCACGTATCACTGAAAGACTCACATGCCTGTTTTCCTTACACTTCTCTGTTAGTTATTTTAAGTTCACTGAGTGTGACCGGCTACTTGCCTTTCTCAGGTTTGTCTATGTTTGCATCAACTTAGTAACTACTGTGCATTCTTTCCCTCCCAGGACAGCAGTTCCATAATGAAATATATTAATTCAATAGGCTCAGAAAAATCTGGAGTTTCAGAAACTCCAGCTAAGTATGCCTTGGGAATCAGAGCAACAGTTTACTGAGCAGAAGTTCCCTGAAAAATCTAAAATAAGACTTGGCAAAAACTCTTGCCAGCTGTTGCACATTTACCAGCCAAGATACATTTTTTTTTCTATCAATGAGGTATCAGAAAGGGCTGCTCTTAGCCTTATTTGGATTAAACTTTATACCATGTTGTACCAGATTTTTTTTATTTGCATGTTTATTTTCTGTGTTCACTTATTTTTATTGGACCCAGATGTCAGCAATGTCCTGCATTCCATTAATTAGTCCAAATCATTCAACACTAGAAAAGATACAAATTACTCCTACCCTATTGTGGGAGACAACTTAGAATATTTACACGCCAAAATGATGAGATCAGATCTGTCACTATCTCCAAGGGATAGCAAAGCTTGGTTGTAACTAATTGTCATACATTGACACAGGATAAACATATACCACAGTTCTATGATTTGTAAAGCAGACATGACTAGTCTTTTGCGTGGGAACATTGCAGCTGTGCCTAAGTCTTTTTTTGAACTGCAGACACTGCAAACAATATTACTTGCTCAATTTTATACTACATTTAAAATGCGTCCTTTGTAATGAATTTAGAAAATTGAAATCAGCTCGACTGTAAAGATTCACTGCAAATTTTACCTCATTGTATTGGCATATTCTGATGATGATTAATCTAGTGCTGACAAATGGGAAACTATAAACTCAGCTCCCAACCTCTTTAGTTGCCATAATCAAAATCGAAATGTGCTGAGGGATAGAAGGGATTAAAATGTTTTTAGAAGAACTATTATAATCTCTCCTCCTTTTGCAGATTACCCTCTTTTCCTTATACTTTATATATTACCTTCCTAAAGGATTTAGGAAACTGAATTGCTGGATTTGATTCATGCCCAGAGATACAAGGGTATAATCTGCATCTCCTGCCTCTGTGATAGATGCTGTATCATGGGGGGGGGGGGATTCACACCCAGGGAAAGGCACAATACCTTCCTCAGAGGCATCACAGGGGGAACACAGGTTTAATTTATGGGCCTTGTTCCATAGGAGCGGAATCAGCATATTTCTCAGGTACCCCAGTTGAACTTCTTCCCTGAAGGTCCCACCCAATTTCTAGGCTGTGCCAGACAGCTCCGTTTTCTCTGACAGAGGGAGGGGGGTTGGGAGCTTCTCGCCCCCCTCCAGGCACACTTGTGGGTTTCATTGGCAGCAGTGAAGCAAAAGTGCTTCATTCACTTTATAGTAGGTGAGCACATTCCTTATCTTGTTTATTAGAAACACTTAAGGTAATAAAACCTCAGGGACCTATAAACTGAAATGTGTGAATTTAGTGCCCTATCGTCTAGGAAGCAGAGCAGGAGGAAGAGAGCCAGAGATCCTATTGTTTGTGATCTCATTCAATCAGACAGCCACTGGGGAACTTTGCACATCAAAAATAGTTATCAACACTGCTTTTAAAATTCCTAGTAGGGATGTCAAGTGATTAAAAAAATTAATTGCAATTAAAATATTAATCATGATTGATCACACTGTTAAACAATAATAGAATACCATTTATTTAAATATTTTTCAATGTTTTCTACATTTTCAAATATACTGATTTCAATTACAACACAGAATACAAAGTGTACAGTGCTCACTTTATATTTATTTTTGATTACAAGTATTTGCACTGTAAAAAAACAAAATAAATAGTATTTTTCAATTCACCTAATACAAGTACTGTACTGCAATCTCTTTATCACGAAAGCTGAACTTATAATGTAAAATTATGTACAAAAAAATTACATTCAAAAATAAAACAATATAAATCTTTAGAGCCTGAAAGTCCACTCAGTCCTACTTCTTGTTCAGCCAATCACTCAGGCAAACAAGTTTGTTTACATTTACAGGAGATAATGCTGTCTGCTTCTTTATAATGTCACCTGAAAGTGAGAACATGCATTCTCATGGCACTGCTGTAGCCAGTGTCACAAGATATTTACGTGCCAGATGCGCTAAAGATTCATATGTCCCTTCATGATTCAACCACCATTCCAGGGGACATGTGTCTATGCTGATGATGGGTTCTGCTCAATAACAATCCAAAGCAGTGCAGACCGATGCATGTTCATTTTCATTGTCTGAGTCAGATGCCACCAGCAGAAGGTTGATTTTCTTTTTTGGTGGTTTGGGTTCTGTAGTTTCTGCATCGGAGTGTTGCTCTTTTACGACTTCTTAAAGCATGCTCCACACCTCATCCCTCTCAGATTTTGGAAGGCACTTCAGATTCTTAAACCTTGGGTTGAGTGCTGTAGCTATCTTTAGAAATCTCACACTGGTACCTTCTTTGCGTTTTGTGAAATCTGCAGTGAAAGTGTTCTTAAAACGAACAACGTGCTGGGTCATCATCTGAGACAGCTATAACATGAAATAAATGGCAGAATGCAGGTAAAACAGAGCAGGAGACATACAATTCTCCCCCAAGGAGTTCAGTCACAAATTTAATTAACACATCAGCATGGAAGCGTGTCCTCTGGAACAGTGGCCGAAGCATGTTTAGCATATCTGACATATAAATACCTTGCAATGCTGGCTACAGAAGTGCCATGCAAAGTGCCTCTTCTCAATTTCTGGTGACATTGTAAATAAGAAGAGGAAAGCATTATCTCCTGTAAATGTAAACAAACTTGTTTGTTTGAGCAATTGGCTGAACAAGAAGTAGGACTGAATGGACTTGTAGGCTCTTAAGTTTTATATTGTTTTGTTTTGGGATGCAGTTATGTAACAAAAATATATATATTTGTAAATTGCACTTTCACAATAAAGAGATTGCACTACAGTACTTGTATGAGGTGAATTGAAATACTATTTCTTTTACTAAGTATCAGGAGGTAGCCATGTTAGTCTGTATCCTCACAAAAAAAACACATAAGGAGTCCAGTGGCTCCTTAAAGACTAACAGATTTATTTGGGCATAAGCTTTCGTGGGTAAAAAACCTCACTATTTCTTTTGTTTATCATTTTTACATTGAAAATATTTATAATAAAAAATAAGATAAACTTTTATTTAAATTAGAACACAGAATAAAATATTTATTAAAATGTAGAAAAATGTCCAAAATATTTAATAAATTTCAATTGGTATTCTATTGTTTAAGCGTGCAATTAAAACTGCGATTAATCGTGATTAATTTTTTAATCATGATTAATTTTTTGAGTTAATTGCATGAGTTAACGGTGATTAATTGACAGCCCTAATTCCTAGTTTATAATTTTAGATGAAAATCCTTCTGTTGGTGATATAGAGAAATTAAATTTGTCATCTTAGCTCAGTTCAGCTCTCAAACCACATGATCCATCATTTACAGACCATAGTACATGGGGGAATACTGATCTCAGGAAACCCTTCACATTAAATCATGGTTAAAACAATAAAGTTTAACCACAGCAAGGAAGGGGACACTTTAAATGGTGCTTAACAACAAAGTGTCCTGCCAAGTCATTCAACTTTCACGCTATTAACTTTAACTTCTACCGCAGAAAGTTCCATAGGCAACTGTTGTTAGTGGTAACATATTTAACACAGACACATTTCAGGTCACTGGTATAAATTTATTCACACTAATAGGCCTATAATACCATGTATTGTCAGACATTTCACAGTGCTTGCACGGTTGGAATATTTCTGTTTTAAGACACCATTAAGCCTATTTTGGATGTCATATCACAGGAACCTGTCTAAGAATTTATACCATGCTCATCACCATGATATCTGAGCACATCTGTAGCCTTGGAAAGCATTTTTAGTCCTTGCAGACAGACCCTGTGCAGCCTCATATTGACTGAGGAGACAAAAAAACCTGTTTTGCATCTTGCACAGCAGCAAATGTGTTTCAGGTGTCTATGGTTACACCCAGGAGATAGCTGTGGGACTTCCTCCTCCTATGCCCAGATATGGCTCAATTATATAGATCAGTGTTTCCCAAACTGTGTTCTGTGGAATATTGGTGTTCCGCATGATGTGAATAGGTGTTCCATGAAAGAATCATAATTTTAAAAAAGGGTCTTTAAATTTTTTTAATTTTAAATTTGGCATATTTGAAGCATAGTTTACAACTCTTTTTGAATGACTATAATTTAACATAAAACTCTTTTTCCAGTTATTGATAGATCTCGTATTGAATATCATGGTGTAAAGAGAACGTGGCACACAAGTATGTTGACATCTACCTCTTTCGGGCACGTTTCAGTTAGTGACATCATACCCCTTCCGCTCAAGGCTGTGCGAACTACAGCGGTATGCACACACCATTCTCTTTACACCATGGTGAATATAACATATTCACTCAACACATTCAAACCTGTGGGTCTTTACCGTGTGTGCGATAAGCACAGCTAAACTAGCTTTGCTCAAAACAATATTAAACATTTGTGACAAACAAAATTTAACAAAAATCAGTATTTCTAACTATTGTTACTAAACCTAAACACCATGGATTTGTGGCTGAAAGAAGGAACTTTGAAACGAAAAGCAAGTTCTTCTGGTACTCAACTGTGGCCAAAATAAACGAGCAAAATATTGTGACACTTCAAAGTGAGGATGAACAATCACAGTCTTTTGTTGCCGAAAAAGCTGTTAGTACTAGTGAGTTATCCAAGGTGAAAGAATTTCCACTGAAGTATATCAAAAAACAAGAAGAAGCAGGTGTTAAAAGACCGAAACTAAAGTATGATGAAAGTTATTTGTCTTTTGGTTTTACGTGTGTTGGAAATAAAGATGTTCCTGATGCGCAGTGTGTTGTGTGCAACAAAATACTAGCAAACAGTTCATTGGCTCCTGCTAAACTTTGTAGGCATTTGGAAACCAAGCATGCTGAATACAAAGACAAAGATATAAGTTTTTTCAAGAGGCAGCATGACTCACATGCAAATTGTAAACTTTCAGTGATTAAAATTGCCAAAACAGACAACGAAAGTGCAATAGAGGCATCTTATCAAGTAAGTTACCATATAGCCCTTGCTGGAGAAACTCACACTATTGGAGAAATGCTTATCAAGACTTGTGCGAAAGATATTGTAACGTGCATGTTGAGCTAGTAATCTGGTAAAAAAATTGATGCTGTACAGTTGTCAAATAATACTGTTGCACGCCGTATTAAAGATCTTGCCAATGACATAGAAAAAGAGCTAGTTTGCTGGCTGAAAATTTGCCATAAGCATTCATTGCAGCTAGATGAGTCCCCTAACGTTTCAGGACTTGCTGTGCTACTAGTATTTATCCGATATAGATTTAGTAATATTATTGAAGAGGACCTGCCCTTATATGAATCTCTGCAAAGCAACACAACTGGAGAAGAAATATTCAACTGCATCAACAATTTTATCAGAAAGCATGAAATTAGTTGGGGAAAATGTATTGATGTATGTACTGACAGTGCTCAGGCAATGATCGGGAAGATGAAGGGAGCTGTAACGCGAATCAGAAGTGTGGCACCAGAAAGTACTAAGAGCCATTGTGTTCTACACAGACAAGCATTTGCAGTTAAAAAAAAAAAACCAGCATAGCTGATAATTGTGCTCGATGAAGCAGTACAAATTATCAATTTTGTCAAATCTCGATCACTCCAATCCAGGTTATTTAAAATTTTGTACAAGGAAATGGGTAGTCAGCACAAAGCGCTTCTTTTACATACGGAAATGAGGTGGCTATCCAGAGGAAAAGTGCTTGTGAGGCTTTTTGAGCTTCGTAGTGAACTACTGGTATTCTTCACTTCAGATAATTCAGGACGAAAATTTAAAGACTATCTGACAAATTCCTCGTGGCTAATGAGACTTGCGTATCTTGCAGATATTTTTGCAAAATTAAATGAAGTTAATCTGTCGCTGCAAGGAAAGAATGTGACTATTTTTACTACAATGGATAAGAATTTTATCGTCAAAAAAGAAACTGCAATTCTGGGCATCTTCTGTAGAACAGAATAACTTCGACTGCTTCCCTACAGTACATGAATTTCTGACTGAAATAAATTCTACAGTCCATGAAGAGGTTTCCAGCACCATTTGACAGCACTTAAGTGACGTGCAAGCCTCTTTATTAGAATATTTTCCTACGACTACTGATGATAATGCTTGGGCTCGAAATCCGTCTGTAATTACAGCCAAACCAGTCGGGTTTACTGCGCACGATTATGAAAGCCTAATTGACTTAATTTCTGACTCTGATTTGAAACAAAAGTTTAAGGTTCTTCCGCTGAATAATTTTTGGAGCAGCCTAATAGAACAGTACCCTAATGTGGCTAAATGTGCAGTCAGAGGCGGCTCTATGTATTTTGCCGTCCCAAGCACGGCAGTGAGGCAGCTTTTGGCGGCGCACCTGCGGGCGATCCACTGGTAACGCGGATTCGGCGGCATGCCTGCAGGAGGTCCGCCGGTCCTGCACCTTCGGCATACCTGCCGCTGAATTGCCACTGAAGCCGTGGGACCAGCGGACCTCCTGCAGGCATGCTGCCAAAGGCAGCATGACTGCCACCCTCACAGCAACCGGCAGGTGCCCCCCACGGTTTGCCACCTCAGGCACGCACTTGGTGCCCTGGTGCCTGGAGCCGCCCCTACGTGCAGTTCAAGTGCTCCTTCCTTTTGCCACAACCTATTTGTGTGAGACAGGATTTTCGTATTATACTGCAACAAAAACCAAATAAGGAATAGACTTGATGCTGCGCCTGACATGAGGATTCAACTTTCCAGCATTATTCCTAATATTAAGCGAATCTGTGATAGAAAAATGCAGAAACACCAATCCCATTAAATCCAAATTTGTATTTCTGTTTATAAAAATAGATTTTCCTAGTAAAAATCTAATTTGTTTGGTGTTTGTGTATATATAAAAACAGGGTTTTTTTAAGTAGAACACTGTTTTTAATTTTGACTCTTGCACTTGATTTTTGTTCTACTTTATACATGCCTTCCAGTTAGAAATTGTTAGTTCAAGTTATTTTAAATTTGTATTTTTGCTTTGTTTTATAAACTAAAATATATTTGAGCTTAAATAATGCAATTTTTTTATTTGAAAACCAGATGATTACAAAATAATATTATAAGTGTTCCGTACTAGGCTAAAAGGTGTTCTGTGGCTGAAAAAGTTTGGGAGACGCTGAGATAGATGTGTTAAGGCCTGGACTGAGCGTGCCATGAAAGAAAAATGTACTGATGGTTTAAAGAGGATGACATGCAACTACACTGCTTGTCAGTTCATATCTGTCAGTGCTATAACAGGCCCCTTGGGTTTCTCAATCATGATAGCCTGCACCAAGTGTTTACTTTCACACATACTTTGACATAATCTTGAATATGAATTAACTAAATGATTATTCTTAATCTTATCCAGACGACATAGGAAAGATTACATGCACAATGATATATCTGAAATCTCATAAATATTAGCTACCCAGTCCAATAAATTCCACATTCACTTTTTCTGCATCATTGGACACATAATCCCAAAACAGATTAATTCAATCCTTACTGTCCAATCGTTAGTGGTTTTATACACATTTTGTTTACTTTTATAAGGGGAACTGACAATGACCCCAATTTTTAAGTTGCCTACACTATTTATGGTATAAAATTCTTGTGACTTTTTTATGATTCTCTAACACCTACATTGTTTGCAGCAAGCCCTTAAAATTCAGCAGAGGGAGAGCCTGAAAGCCAGGTATTTGCTTTTAACTGTTCTGTGAAACTCTATGCCAAATACCCTAAACATTTTAAAGGCCTGCATATGACCCTCACCACTGCTACATGGCATCTTGAACCCCTTTTCCCCAGGAGCAGGTGCTCAACCTGGGAGCAACTGTAGCAGCGTTATGGACAAGAGAAAGCCAAGATGGGCTTGGCCAAGCCAGGCTCCTCCCCATCCTGACCTAACTTGCAGACCTGGCACCACATAGGGAAGGGGCTCCCCCACTTCCTGTGGGCCAGATTAGAAACCCTTGAGAAGAGATTCAGGCTGGCGGCTGCCAGAACCATTGTAGTTGGGAGAGAGAGCTAGACTAGACCAGGTTACCACCAATTCATATATCCTGGATCCAGCAAATTCCACCCTATTTTCTAGGCCCTAGAGCACCACCTGGGGAAGGAGCCTCCTCATTATCCAAAGGGCAGGAAATAGGGTCCTGATCCCTGTTAGGGGCTATCATG